>NW_027592774.1:0-45747 GCF_964213995.1 Mustelus asterias
CGAATCCCACCACGGCAGATGGTGATATGTGAATTCAATTTTTAAAAATCTGGAATTAAGAATCTACTGATGACCATGAAACCATTGTCGGAAAAACCCATCTGGTTCACCAATGTCCTTCAGGGAAGGAAATCTGCCATCCTTACCTGGTCTGGTCTGCATAGAATCAGAATCCCGACAGTACAGAAGGAAGCCATTCGGCCCATCGAGTATGTACTGACTACAATCCCACCCAGGCCCTATCCCCATAACCCCATATGTTTACTCTGCTGATCCCCCTGACACGAGGGTTAATTTAACCTGGCCAATCCACCTAACCCACACATCTTTGGACTGTGGGAGGAAACCGGAGCACCCGGAGGAAACCCACGCAGACACGGGGAGAATGTGCAGACTCCGCACAGACAGTGACCCGAGGCTGGAATTGAACCTGGGACTCTGGCGCTGTGAGGCAGCAGTGCTAACCACTACATGTGGTCTACATGTGACTCCAGAGCCACGGCAATGCAGTTGACTTCCAACTGCCCTCCAAGGGCAACTAGGCATGGGCAATAAATGCTGGCCCAGCCAGCGACACCCATGTTTCACGAATGAATAAAATAATTCTGGAAGTGTGTGCGAAGGCAGCAGACACTCAGCTTGGGACCACATGCAGCAACTGAAGAGCTCAGGCCGGAGCTGGAAGATTTCAGCTCCCCAGACAAGCTTCTATCCCCTTCCGAGGCGCACACACACATACGGCAGCTCTCCATGTGTCAGTGTGTTTGTCTGCTTTGCCAGCCTCTCTTTGTTTGACCTGGCCACACTCAGCGCAATCAGGACCATGCAACAGTACCATTTATCACCAGACCCTCAATAACATACAAGTGTGAATTGAGTGGGTGCTTGTTTGATGTTATTGGAGACTCATCGCAAGCACCCAGTCTCTTGCCGAGGTGGGGCGGTGGGAGGTGATTAATAATGTCTTCCTGCTTCTTGGGGTATCTGTTTTGTTCAGATCGATGTTCAGTAAGGATATACTGGCACTGGAGGGGGTGCAGAGGAGATTCACTTGGTTGATTCTGGAGTTGAGAGGGTTGGCTTATGAGGAGAGACTGAGTAGACTGGGGCTATACTCATTGGAATTCAGAAGAATGAGGGGAGATCTTATAGAAACATATAAGATTATGAAGGGAATAGATAAGATAGAAGCAGGGAAGTTGTTTCCACTGGTGGGAGAAACTAGAACAAGGGAGCATGGCCTCAAAATAAGGGGGAGCAGATTTAGGACTGAGTTGAGGAGGAACCTCTTCACACAAAGGGTTGTGAATGTGTGGAATTCCCTGTCCAGTGAAGCAGTTGAGGCTACCTCATTGAATGTTTTTAAGGCAAGGATAGATGAATTTTTGAACAGTAAAGGAATTAAGGGTTATGGTGAGCGGGCGGGTAAGTGGAGCTGAGTCCACAAAAAGATCAGCCATGATCTTATTGAATGGCGGGGCAGGCTCGAGGGGCCAGATGGCCGACTCCTGCTCCTAGTTCTTCTGTAACCCAATCACTGACCTTTCTGAGCCTGAACTGAGTTCGGTACAGGAGGACCATAGCCCCACTCCCCCATCCCAGTTCTGGACACCAACATGTAGGGATATGGGGGTAGGGTCTGGGTGGGATTGTGGTCGGTGCAGACTCGATGGGCCGAAGGGCCTCTTGCTGTACTGTAGGGTTTCTATGATTTCTATGATTTCTAAAAGGTCCCCCAATTCAAAGCACCTTTGCCAGGTGAGCAATGTTCAGAATCTTTAGCCCATTTCTTCTCCATCTCCAATCCTCCAGCAGAGACCAAGGAGAAGAGTAAAGGCATCCATCAAACTGGCTGCCTCAGCTGGACACTGGAGAGACCCACTCCATTCAGAACAACAAATCCAGAGGTGGAATGGCTCAAATCCTCCGGGGATTGGTAATCACCGGCGCAATTCCACTCTGCTCCTACAGTTATTACCACGGCCTGATGCAGCTCCACATTTCCAGCCCTGACCTCAGCCCTGTAACTCTTCACAAGTGCAGAGACTAGGGTCAGGGAGTCAGAGGGGGTGGGGGGGGTGGGTCAGTGGGTAGGTCAGTGGATGAGGGGGACAATGAGTGGGGGGGGTCGGTGGGTTCAGGGGCCGGTGGGGGGGGTGGGCGGTGGGTGGGTGCAGTGGTTGGGGGGGGGGGGGTGTGGCCGCTGGGTGGGGCGGTGGACCGGTGGACCGGTGGGTGGGGGGGGGGGGACCGGTGGGTGGAGGACGGGGGATGGTGGGCGGGGGGGGGGGGGGTGGTCAGTGGGTGCGGGGGGAGTCAGTGGGTGGGGGGAGTCAGTGGGTGGGGGGGTCAGTGAGTGGGGGTCAGTGGAGGAGGGGTCGGGTGGTAAGGGAACATCCTGAGGCTGGAAGATGGATTGCCTCCAGGTTACTGCGTGTGGGAGATCCACCCACAGATTCACCCCGCCGCGCCCCCACCCTGCCCCGCTGCCCCGCCGCCCCCCCCCCCCCCCCACCGCTGGTGGTATTGCCGCGTCCAGGCTGGTAGGCGGCTCCTCCATCCCGAACTCCGGAAGCAGCCCCAGGCTTTGTTCAGCCGAATCCTGGCATCGGCACGCCACGCCGTTACCAACCTATCACACATTGGCTTCTTTACCCCTCCGTGTTTCATGGAGAATTGGCCACGGGTCATGGGGAGATAGGGGAGGGCAGGACACCTTCATCAACATCCCATCGGCGGCATGCGATGGAGTTTCGGGCTGACTTCCAGCTGTTTTCCCTCGGAGGGAACCGGGCGGAAGATCCCGCTGCAAATTCGCGTTGGTGTGAACTTTATTTCTGGGCTTCCCGCTCAATTCTTCTCCTCCCTGCCACCCTTGCTGCCAATGCCCCCTCCCTCCACCAACTTGGGGAGGCGATGGCCTAGTGGTATTATCGCTAGACTATTAATCCAGAAACTCAGCTCATGTTCTGGGGACCCGGGTTCGAATCCCGCCACAGCAGATGGTGGAATGTGAATTCAATTAAAATAAAACCTGGAATCTACTGATGAAACCATTGTCGGAAAAACCCATCTGGTTCCTTGAGGGAAGGAAATCTGCCGTCCTTACCCGGTCTGGCCTACATGTGACTCCAGAGCCACAGCAATGTGGTTGATAAGAGATGGGCAATAAATGCTGGCCCAGCCAGCGACCCCCATGTCCCACAAATGAATTTAAAAAAACGACAGAGAATTCCTCCCAATGAGGCAGAATAAATGGGAAGGGGTGACTTGTGCTGAAGGGGAACAGCACTTGTGCAGTTGCGAGCTACCCCCCCCCCCCAATCCTATATCACCGCCAACTGTGAGGATGGCACCTTCACTCAGAGCAGAACGCAGCGAGCTCCCTCTCACAATTAATTAGCAATCATCTAATTCCGCATCTTCCACCGAGTTTACTTTTGTTTGCACACAGATTAATTGTCAAGATTACATTTAATGGGATGTTGTTAAGTGAATGAGGCCCAAGGGAGGGGGCTTGATAACTTGTGCAGAAAAGTCTAATCTGCCACAAAATGCTCCCGAACATGACAAAGCTCACGGCTCAGTCTAAACACAGCAGCACGTCAGCAAGGAAGCAGCTCCGAATCTCTCACACACACACAGGTGGGGGGGATGGGGGTGGGGCAGGGGTGGGGGCTCAGTGAAGGTTTGCACTGTCTTTGTGCAGGGACAGTAAATGCTGGAATAATGGCTCCAGCTCCCATTCACTCTTCATTCAAGTTTCTAGGTGTCCAGATCACCAACAACCTGTCCTGGTCCCCCCCATGTCGACACTGTAGTTAAGAAAGCCCCACCAACGCCTCTACTTTCTCAGGAGACTAAGGACATTCAGCATGTCAGCTGCGACTCTCACCAACTTTTACAGATGCACCATAGAAAGCAATCTTTCTGGTTGTATCACAGCTTGGTATGGCTCCTGCTCTGCCCAAGACCACAGGGAACTACAAAGGGTCGTGAATGTAGCCCTGTCCATCACACAAACCAGCCTCTCATCTATTGACTCTGTCTACACTTCCTGCTGCCTCGGAAAAGCAACCAGCATAATTAGGGACCCCACACACCCCGGACATTCTCTCTTCCACCTTTTCCCGTCGGGAAAAAGATACAAAAGTCTGAGGTCACGAACCAACCGACTCAAGAACAGTTTCTTCCCTGCTGCCGTCAGACTTTTGAATGAACCTACCTGGCATAAAGTTGATCTTTCTCTACACCCTAGCTATGACTGTAACACTACATTCTGCACTCTCTCCTTTCCTTCTCTATGAATGGTATGCTTTGTCTGTATAGCACGCAAGAAACAATACTTTTCACTGTAGACTAATACATGTGACAATCATAAATCAAACAATACTTTTCATTGTATATTCCCAGCCCTTTGGGACAGACTCCCTTCCCCGTCCCTATGGGACAGACGCCCGTCCCGGTGGGACAGACCCCCGTCCCGGTGGGACAGACGCCCGTCCCGGTGGGACAGACGCCCGTCCCGGTGGGACAGACGCCCGTCCCGGTGGGACAGACGCCCGTCCCGGTGGGACAGACCCCCGTCCCGGTGGGACAGACCCCCGTCCCGGTGGGACAGACCCCCGTCCCGGTGGGACAGACCCCCGTCCCGGTGGGACAGACGCCCGTCCCGGTGGGACAGACGCCCGTCCCGGTGGGACAGACGCCCGTCCCGGTGGGACAGACGCCCGTCCCGGTGGGACAGACGCCCGTCCCGGTGGGACAGACGCCCGTCCCGGTGGGACAGACGCCCGTCCCGGTGGGACAGACGCCCGTCCCCGTCCCTATGGGACAGACCCCCGTCCCGGTGGGACAGACCCCCGTCCCGGTGGGACAGACGCCCGTCCCGGTGGGACAGACTCCATCGCCACCTGTCCTCGAGGTCAGGGCAGTGTGAGTACACATGAAGGTGAATGTTGAGATTGATTCTAATTGCGGCTGAGCTGGTGGTGACACAATGGGCCAAATGATCAGTTTCTGTGCTTCACATCACACTGACTGAAATCAAGCTGCTTCATAGACAGGCTGCACACATTTATTTACTGAGCCGGGGAGGGTGACTGACCCCGGGGGTCACTAATATCAAACAGTTAACCTTGTCTTCACCCTGCTGGTGATGGGATGGATAAAGGGACTTCTCTTTCACAATGAGGGAGTGGAGAATGGGCAATGTTTAGCCCCGTACGCGTTCAAACCTGGGGACTGGATTTCTTACCCCTCCCTCTCACTGTGTGAAATGTTGCTTCTCCAGGAAGCTTCCAATCTATTCAGAATCCAGCTAAATGACCCAAGGGTTGACTCATCATTTACCTCTTGGCTGCCTGTGGATGTTGCAGGGGTCGAATCTCTGCTGCAGTTTTCTACATAACAGTCAGTACGCTTCCAAAACAATTGGGGGGGTGTGCACGTGTTTGCATGTGCGGGCACGTGTTTGCGTGTGCGGGCATGTGTTTGCGTGTGTGTGCACATGTTTGCGTGTGTGCGCACGTTTGCGTGTGTGCACGTTTGCGTGTGTGCACATGTTTGCATGTGCGTGCACATGTTTGCATGTGCGTGCACGTGTTTGCGTGTATGCACGTTTGCATGTGCGTGCACGTGTTTGCACGTTTGCATGTGTGTGCACGTGTTTGTGTGTGTGCACGTTTGCGTGTACAAATATTTGCATGTGTGCATGCACGTGTTTGCGTGTGCGCATGCATGCACCCCTGCATGTGTGCACGCATGTGTTCCTGCATGTGCACCTGCGTGTGTGCAAGTGTGTGCCTGTATGCATGGACGTCCATGTGTCCACCTGTGCGCCCATGCGTGCACGTTTGCACCTGTGCGTATGCATGTATGTTCTGACTTCCAATGATTGTAGTTACAAGACAGGCCGGCTATGGCCGAACCTGCTTCTTTGAAGATCTCCCCAGCGAGTCGCACTCCCCCTGCCTTTTCCCCATACCCTGCAGACCTTTCCAATTCCCATCATCATCGAGTTCTCCACTGAATCCCACTATTGACCCAGCCTCCAGCACACTCACAGGCAGCACATCCCAGCCACTCACTGCTTTCCCCTCCTGTGGCCAATCCCCTCACTGAAGGGCCCTCTGGCTCTCGATCCTTCCACCAATGGGAACAATCTCGCCCTCGCGACTCTGTCCAGCCCCCTCATGATTCTGAACACCTCAAACAAAATCTCCGCCTTCCCCTCACCAAGGAGAACACACTCAGCCTCTCCAATCTGTCCTCATCGCTCAAGTCCCTCAATCCCCATCTCGGAAATCTGGAAAACTTTGGAACATTTCAGCCTGATCAGAAGGGAGTTGCATTTCCATAACGCCCGTCAGGGGGTCTGAACAGTCACTGGCCCACCTTCTAATTCCATTCAGAATGAAGAGCTGGCTGGGGAAACACCAAAGTGAGTGACTTGCAGGTGAGAGAGAGAGTCAGCGAATTGCGCCTGCCCTGTGCACTGACCCTCGCACTTTACATCCATCGCCAGACCTTCAATGTATCCTCATAGCAGAGCTAGAGCTCAGGAGCAGACAGCAGAGTGTGACTGTACTGGGTCTATAACTCCGGGACCAGTTTATATTGTCACTCAGCCAACTGTGGGAGAACCAGCGGGATTCCCTCCCCGTCACTATTCTGAAAAACTGGGTTATTGTTGTTGTTTGAGATGAGAATCTGCCGTCTGCTCCACATGCCGCAACTGAGTTTGCTCCAGACTTGAGTGGTTCAAAGAGGACTGTAAACTCTCCCCGGAGAAAGCAATGAGTTATCGAACACTGTGCAACCACGCACTTCACACCCCTCCCATTATCATCTGACCCCTTCACTTTTTAAACTTTTCCTTCGCAACTCTGAAGCCTCGCTACTTTTGACTTTCACCGTCTGTTGCTGCTTTCCAACAGAATTCTCCACCCTCTATCATTAGGTGTCCAGATCACCAACAACCTGTCCTGGTTCCCCCCATGTCGACACTATAGTTAAGAAAGCCCCACCAACGCCTCTACTTTCTCAGAAGACTAAGGAAATTTGGCATGTCAGCTACGACTCTCACCAACTTTTATAGATGCACCATAGAAAACATTCTTTCTGGTTGTATCACAGCTTGGTATGGGGCTCCTGCTCTGCCCAAGACCACAAGAAACTACAAAGGGTCATGAACGTAGCCCAATCCATCACTCAAACCAGCCTCCCATCCATTGACTCTGTCTACACTTCCTGCTGCCTTGGGAAAAGCAGCCGGCATAATCAAGGACCCCACACACCCCGGACATTCTCTCTTCCACCTTCTTCCGTTGGGAAAAAGATACAAAAGTCTGAGGTCACGCACCAACCGACTCAAGAACAGCTTCTTCCCTGCTGCTGTCAGACTTACTTTATATTAAGCTGATCTTTCTCTACACCCTCGCTGGTGACTGTAACACTACATTCTGCACCCTCTCCTTTCCTTCTCTATGAACGGTATGCATTTTCTGTATAGCGCGCAAGAAACAATACTTTTCACTGTATCCCAATACAGGTGACAATAATAAATCAAATCATTCAGGACTTTCAGATTCACCCCTATCCGACAGATTAAATGTTTATACTCACTTTTCTGAAGAGTATGAAAGCCATTTCACCGGCTAACGAAGCCTGTGGCAGGGTGTGTGTGAGGGACAACAGGCGCACTCACTGAGACACGATCAAGGGTTTATCAGTGTTCGGACAGCTGGCTGCTGTCCCTATCACCACACCCACACCCACACACACACACACACACACACACACACAGGGCTGTGTCGTGACAGAGAGGCTCCCGTGTGCGCGTAGGGGGCTTTATTATCTGTTCCCTCCCTTACGCTGAAGCCAGCACAAAACAAAAGCAGCGAAAGAGCTGTGAGGAGACTGGTCGACACGTGACCCCAATGGTTGACTCTCAACTGCCCTCCAAGGGGCAACTAGGGATGGGCAATAAATGCTGGCCCAGCCAGCGACACCCATGGCCCACGGATGAGTCAACAAATAAGCCTAAAATCACGCCAGCTCCAGCATGGACAACAATGTGACCTCAGTTTCAGAGGTCAAGGGGGAGGGGAAACGTGAGTATACTGAACACCGACAATGAGGCAACAACACCGAACCAGACAGAAATACAACATGGGGAATGAAGACCTGTCATAGAAACATAGAAAAACTACAGCACAAACAGGCCCTTCGGCCCCACAAGTTGTGCCGAACACATCCCTACCTTCTAGACCTACCTATAACCCTCCATCCTATTAAGCTCCATGTACTCATCCAGGAGTCTCTTAAAAGACCCCACTGAGTTCGCCTCCACCACCACTGATGGCAGCCGATTCCACTCGCCCACCACCCTCTGTGTGAAAAACTTACCCCTAACATCTCCCCTGTCAATCATTCATATCTTGGAATTATTCATTCGTGGGACATGGGTGTCGCTGGCTGGGCCAGCATTTATTGCCCATGCCTAGCTGCCCTTGGAAGGCAGTTGAGAGTCAACCACATTGCTGTGGCTCTGGAGTCGCAGGTAGGCCAGACCAGGTAAGGACGGCAGATTTCCTTCCC
The DNA here is from genome assembly GCF_964213995.1 of Mustelus asterias. Classification (NCBI taxonomy): domain Eukaryota; kingdom Metazoa; phylum Chordata; class Chondrichthyes; order Carcharhiniformes; family Triakidae; genus Mustelus; species Mustelus asterias. Next base: position 8,602 of record NW_027592774.1, read on the forward strand.
TAAAGGACATCAGTGAACCAGATGGGTTTTTCCGACAATGGTTTCATCAGTAGATTCTTAATTCCAGATTTTTAAAAATTGAATTCAAATTCCACCAGCTGCCGTGGCGGGATTCGAACCCGGGTCCCCAGAACATGAGCTGAGTTTCTGGATTAATAGTCTAGCGATAATACCACTAGGCCATCGCCTCCCCTATTTGAGGTATGAGCGGATGATTGCTTATTTGATTGTGAGCAATAGTTCATCAGTGTACAACACGGTAGCACTAAGACGTTGCAGAGGGATATCCTTCATACGAATGAAGTGTCTCTCGGCATTGAGGGAACTACACTGCGCCTGCCAGCCGTGTTTTTCACATTCACACAACCACCCTTATTTCTTTTTGAACCAATCTTTCTTTGCCGTTCAAGTCATGATACATTCAGCAGGAGCCTTATTGCTGTGTGACTCACTCACTTCCTGTCCAGCCCATCCAAGCATGGGAGCCCCACTTCCCGAGTGCGTATCTTCCAGCCCCCAAACACTAAATATTCTCAACTTGCCTAGTGTGGGAGTGCGTGAGTATGCCAGCAACAACAGACAGAACTCCCACAGACAAATCTTTCTGATCTAACCATTCTTCCAGCTCTGGCATTAATCCATCACACAAACCAGCCTCCCATCCATTGACTCCGTCTACACTTCCCGCTGCCTCGGAAAAGCAGCCAGCATAATTAAGGACCCCACGCACCCCGGACATTCTCTCTTCCACCTTCTTCATTTGGGTGGCATGGTGGTTAGCACTGCTGCCTCACAGCGCCACGGACCTGGGTTCAGTTCCAGCCTTGGGTCACTGTCTGTGTGGAGTCTGCACGTTCTCCCCGTGTCTGCGTGGGTTTTCTCCGGGTGCTCCGGTTTCCTCCCACAGTCCGAAAGATGTGCGGGTTAGGTGGATTGGCCATGCTAAATTGCCCCTTAGTGTCAGGGGGGCGAGCTAGAGTAAATGCATGGGGTTATGGGGATAGGGACTGGGTGGGATTGTGGTCGGTGCAGACTCGATGGGCCGAATGGCCTCCTTCTGCACTGTAGGGATTCTATGATCTTATCCTGTGACTCCATCTGAACTTATAGCTTCCTCGGGAAAAGCAGCCAGCATAATTAAGGACCCAACGCACCCCGGACATTCTCTCTTCCACCTTCTTCCATCGGGAAAAAGGTACAAAAGTCTGAGAACACGTACCAACCGACTCAAGAACAGCTTCTTCCCTGCTGCCGTCAGACTTTAGAATGGACCTACCTTGCATTGAGATGATCTTTCTCTACACCCTAGCTATGACTGTAATACTACATTCTTGTTTCCTTCTCTATGAACGGTATGCTCTGTCTGTATAACACGCAAGAAACAATACCTGTGGGAAGTGCACCCATCTGCAGCTCCTCCAAAACTGTGTTAGGGATCTGGAGCTGGAGTTGGATGAACTTAGGATCATTAGGGACGCAGAGGTGGCCATAGACAGAAGCTTTAGGGATACAGTTACTCCGAGGAATGAAAACAGATGGATGACAGTGAGAGGGGCTGGGAGGAAGCAGTCCGTGCAGGGATCCCCGGTGGTCGTTCCCCTTAGCAACAAGTATTCCGCTTTGGATACGGTTGAGGGGGATGACATACCAGTGGTGAGCCGCAGTGAGAGGATCTCCAGCACTGTGTCCGTCTCTGTGGCTCGGGAGGGTAAGGGGCAGAGTGGGAGGGCAATAGTTATTGGGGACTCGTTAGTTAGAGGGATAGATAGGAGGTTCTGTGGCAGCAAAAGAGACTCACGGATGGTATGTTGCCTACCGGATGCCAAGGTCCGTGACATCTCAGACCGTGTTTTCCGGATTCTGAAGGGGGAGGGGAAACAGTCACAAGTCGTGGTACACATTGGTACCAATGACATAGGTAAGAGAAGGGACAGGGATTTAAAGCAGGAATTTCTGGAGCTGGGCTGGAAGCTGAGAGCCAAGACAAAACATGTGGTCATCTCTGGTACGTTGCCGGTGCCACGTGATAGCGAGTTGAGGAACAGGGAGAGAGTGCAGTTAAACATGTGGTTGCAGGGATGGTGTAGGAGGGAGGGTTTCAGATACGTGGATAATTGGAACACATTCTGGGGAAGGTGGGACCTGTACAAACAGGACGGGGTGCACCTGAACCAGAGGGGCACCAATATCCTAGGAGGGAAATTTGTTACGGCTCTTCAGGGGGGTTTAAACTAATTTGTCAGGGGAGTGGGAAAATGAGTTGTAGTCCAGAAGTCAGTGAGGGTGGTGAGGTATTGGGGAAGGTATCAGGGTCAAGGGTGGGTACCGGTAGACAGGAAGGTGGGTTGAAGTGTGTCTACTTCAATGCAAGGAGCATCCGGAACAAGGTAGATGAACTTGGGACGTGGATTGGTACTTGGGACTACGATGTTGTGGCCATTACGGAGACGTGGGTAGAACAAGGACAGGAATGGTTGTTGGACGTTCCGGGGTCTGGATGTTTCACGGAGTGTAGGGAAGCTGGTAAAAGAGGTGGAGGAGTGGCATTGTTAATCAAGGATAGTTTAACGGCTGCGGAAAGGCACTTTGACGGGGATCTGCACACTGAGGTAATATGGGCTGAGGTTAGAAATAGGAAAGGAGCGGTCACGTTGTTAGGAGTTTACTATAGGCCCCCAAATAGTAATAGAGATGTGGAGGAAGAAATTGCTAAGCAGATTATGGATATGTGTGGGGGTCACAGGGTAGTTGTCATGGGGGACTTTAACTTTCCAAATATTGATTGGAATCTTTGTAGGTCAAATAGTTCGGATGGGGCAGTTTTTGTGCAGTGTGTGCAGGAGGGTTTCCTGACACAATATGTGGACAGGCCGACAAGAGGTGAGGCCACATTGGATTTGGTACTGGGAAATGAACCGGGCCAAGTGTTAGATTTGGTTGTGGGAGAGCACTTTGGAGATAGTGACCACAATTCGGTGTCTTTTGTTATTGCAATGGAGAGGGATAGGGCCGTACGGCAGGGCAAGGCTTACAATTGGGGGAGAGGAAATTATGATGCGATTAGGCAAGAATTAGGGGGCATAAGTTGGGAACAGAAACTGTCAGAGAAAGGAACTAATGAAAAGTGGAACTTTTTCAAGGAACAAATACTGGATCCTTGATAGGTATGTCCCTGTCAGGCAGGGAGGAAATGGCCGAGTGAGGGAACCATGGTTCACGAAAGAGGTGGAATGTCTTGTGAAAAGGAAGAGGGAAGCTTATGTAGGGATGAGGAAACAAGGTTCAGATGGCTCGATTGAGGGTTACAAGTTAGCAAGGAATGAGCTGAAAAAGGGGCTTAGGAGAGCTAGGAGGGGACACGAGAAGTTCTTGGCGGGTCGGATCAAGGAAAACCCCAAGGCTTTTTACTCTTATGTGAGGAATAAAAGAATGACCAGGGTGAGGTTAGGGCCGGTCAAGGACAGTAGTGGGAACTTGTGTATGGAGTCAGTAGAGATAGGCGAGGTGGTGAATGAATACTTTTCTTCAGTGTTCACCAAGGAGAGGGGCCATGTTTTTGAGGAAGAGAAGGTGTTACAGGCTAATAGGCTGGAGGAAATAGATGTTCGGAGGGAGGATGTCCTGGCAGTTTTGAATAAACTGAAGGTCGATAAGTCCCCTGGGCCTGATGAAATATATCCTAGGATTCTTTGGGAGGCAAGGGATGAGATTGCAGAGCCTTTGGCTTTGACCTTTGGGTCCTCGCTGTCCACGGAGATGGTGCCAGAGGACTGGAGAATGGCGAATGTTGTTCCTCTGTTTAAGAAAGGGAATAGAAATGACCCTGGTAATTATAGACCGGTTAGTCTTACTTCGGTGGTTGGTAAATTGATGGAAAAGGTCCTTAGGGATGGGATTTACGACCATTTAGAAAGATGCGGATTAATCCGGGATAGTCAGCACGGATTCGTGAAGGGCAAGTCGTGCCTCACAAATTTGATAGAATTTTTTGAGGAGGTAACTAAGTGTGTTGATGAAGGTAGGGCAGTTGATGTCATATACATGGATTTTAGTAAGGCGTTTGATAAGGTCCCCCATGGTCGGCTTATGATGAAAGTGAGGAGGTGTGGGATAGAGGGAAAGTTGGCCGATTGGATAGGTAACTGGCTGTCTGATCGAAGACAGAGGGTGGTGGTCTATGGAAAATTTTCGGATTGGAGGCAGGTTGCTAGCGGAGTGCCGCAGGGATCAGTGCGTGGTCCTCTGCTCTTTGTGATTTTTATTAATGACTTAGAGGAGGGGGCTGAAGGGTGGATCAGTAAATTTGCTGATGACACCAAGATTGGTGGAGTAGTGGATGAGGTGGAGGGCTGTTGTAGGCTGCAAAGAGACATAGATAGGATGCAAAGCTGGGCTGAAAAATGGCAAATGGAGTTTAACCCTGATAAATGTGAGGTGATTCATTTTGGTAGGACTCATTTAAATGTGGATTACAGGGTCAAAGGTAGGGTTCTGAAGACTGTGGAGGAACAGAGAGATCTTGGGGTTCATATCCACAGATCTCTAAAGGTTGCCACTCAAGTGGATAGAGCTGTGAAGAAGGCCTATAGTGTGTTAGCTTTTATTAACAGGGGGTTGGAGTTTAAGAGCCGTGGGGTTATGCTGCAACTGTACAGGACCTTGGTGAGACCACATTTGGAATATTGGGTGCAGTTCTGGTCACCTCACTATAAGAAGGATGTGGAAGCGCTGGAAAGAGTGCAGAGGAGATTTACCAGGATGCTGCCTGGTTTGGAGGGTAGGTCTTATGAGGAAAGGTTGAGGGAGCTAGGGCTGTTCTCTCTGGAGCGGAGGAGGCTGAGGGGAGACTTAATAGAGGTTTATAAAATGATGAAGGGGATAGATAGAGTGAACGTTCAAAGACTATTTCCTCAGGTGGATGGAGCTATTACAAGGAGGCATAACTATACGGTTCGTGGTGGGAGATATAGGAAGGATGTCCGAGGTAGGTTCTTTACTCAGAGAGTGGTTGGGGTGTAGAATGGACTGCCTGCAGTGATAGTGGAGTCGGACACTTTAGGAACATTTAAGCGGTTATTGGATAGGCACATGGAGCACACCAGGATGATAGGGAGTGGGATAGCTTGATCTTGGTTTCAGATAAAGCTCGGCACAACATCGTGGGCCGAAGGGCCTGTTCTGTGCTGTACTGTTCTATGTTCTATGTTCTATGTTCTAATACTTTTCACTGTATCCCAATACATGTGACAATAATAAATCAAATCAAATCAAATGGAGAGGTGAGTGATCTGAAACATGCTGTGATGTGGTGCAGATATTTCCAAGGTGGTTAGTGTAGACTGCAATCCAGGGGCTTCTAAATGGTGGAATGGGATAAATGGGGTACCGTCCTTTCCCTGGACCCCCCCCTCCTCCTCTCTCGCCAGTTACCAGGTGTTCCTCTCACTGTCAAATCACTCAAAGCTTTGACTGGGACGGGAGTGTCCTGGAGTTCAGCTCAGCAGCATCATTACATTGATGAAGTACACATTTGCAACAGCACGCACTCGATCATTGTCAAGGGGAAGTGTTATTAGCGTCACGGGGCCTGCAGCTTGGAGATCAGCCAGGCTGACTGCTAACTGACTCCGTCTGGCAGCCTTGACAATGCTGCCCCAGTCCACCACTGCAACCGTGCTCCTGGCGGAAGTGGAGGCACTCGAGGTGAATCACACCGCAGTCCGATAGAGCAGCAACACTGATCTCAACCCAAATGCCTCACAGTTCCTTCATCATCTGCTCCAACTCCTGCTCAGGGTACAGGTCTTATTCTGACCCCTTTCTAGCTCGGTGCAGGGTTTGGCCATGCTAAATTGCCCCTTAGTGTCCAAAGATGTGGTTAGGTGGATTGACCATGCTAAATTGTCCCTTAGTGCCCAAAGATGTGTAGGTTAGGTGGATTGGCCATGCTAAATTGCCCCTTAGTGTCCAAAGATGTGCAGGTTAGGTGGATTGGCCATGCTAAATTGCCCCTTAGTGTCCAAAGATGTGTAGGTTAGGTGGATTGGCCATGCTAAATTGCCCCTTAGTGTCCAAAGATGTGTAGGTTAGGTGGATTGGCCATGCTAAATTGCCCCTTAGTGTCCAAAGATGTGTAGGTTAGGTGGATTGGCCATGCTAAATTGCCCCTTAGTGTCCAAAGATGTGTAGGTTAGGTGGATTGGCCATGCTAAATTGCCCCTTTGTTTCAAAGATGTGCAGGTTAGGTGGATTGGCCATGCTAAATTGCCCCTTAGTGTCCAAAGATGTGCAGGTTAGGTGGATTGGCCATGCTAAATTGCCCCTTAGTGTCCAAAGATGTGCAGGTTAGGTGGATTGGCCATGCTAAATTGCCCCTTAGTGTCCAAAGATGTGCAGGTTAGGTGGATTAGCCACACTAAATTGCCCCTTAGTGTCCAAAGATGTGCGGGTTCGGTGGATTGGCCATGCTAAATTGCCCCTTAGTGTCCAAAGATGTGCAGGTTAGGTGGATTGGCCATGCTAAATTGCCCCTTAGTGTCCAAAGATGTGCAGGTTAGGTGGATTAGCCACACTAAATTGCCCCTTAGTGTCCAAAGATGTGCGGGTTCGGTGGATTGGCCATGCTAAATTGCCCCTTAGTGTCCAAAGATGTGCAGGTTAGGTGGATTGGCCATGCTAAATTGCCCCTTAGTGCCCTCAACTTCCTTCCAGCTCGAGTGACAGAGTTTTAAAAAATTTATTTGTGGGACTTGGGCGTCGCTGGCTGGCCAACATTTATTGCCCATCCCTAGTTGCCCGAGGGCAGTTGAGAGTCAACCACATTGCTGTGGCTCTGAAGTCACATGTCGGCCAGACTGGGTAAGGACGGCAGATTTCCTTCCCGAAAGGACATTAGTGAACCAGATGGGTTTTTCCAACAATCGACAATGATTTCATGGTCATCAGTAGATTCTTAATTCCAGATATTTTTTATTGAATTCAAATTCCACCATCTGCCGTGGCGGGATTCGAACCCGGGTCCCCAGAACATTAACTGAGTTTCTGGATTAATAGTCTTGCGATGATACCACTCGGCCATCACTGCCCCACGTGGCACAGTGGTTAGCACCGCTGCCTCACAGCGCCAGGGACCCGGGTTCGATTCCCAGCTTGGGTCACTGTCTGTGTGGAGTTTGCACGTTCTCCCCCGTGTCTGCGTGGGTTTCCTCCGGGTGCTCCGGTTTCCTCCCACAGCCTAGGTGGATTGGTCATGCTAAATTGACTCTTAGTGCCCCAGGATGTGGAGATCAGGAGGATTAGTTGGGCAAATATGTGGGTTTCCAGGGTTAAGGCCTGGATAAGATGCTCTGTTGGAGAGGAGGTATAGACTCGATGGGCCTAAAGGCCTCCTTCTGCACTGTAGGGATTCTATGATTCTTAATTAGTCATCGAGGTTTACAGAATGGAAACAGGCCCTTCGGCCCAACTTGTCCATGCCGGCCCTTTTTTTAAAACCACTAAACTAGCCCCAATTGCCCGCCTTTGGCCCATATCGCTCGATACCCATCTTACCCACGTAACTGTCTAATCGCTTTTTAAAAGACAAAATTGTACCCGCCTCAACTACTACCTCTGCCAGCTTGTTCCAGACACTCACCACCCTCTGTGTGAAAAAATTGCCCCTCTGGACACTTTTGTATCTCTCCCCTCTCACCTTAAACCTATGCCCTCTAGTTTTAGACTCCCTTACCTTTGGGAAAATGTGTTGACTATCTCGCTGACCTCTGCCCCCCATTATTTTTTAGACCTCTATAAGTTCACCCCTCAGCCTCCTACGCTCCAGAGAAAATAATTCCCAGTCTATTCAGACTCTCCTTAGAACTCAAACCATCAAGTCCCGGCAGCATCCTAGCAAATCTTTCCTGCACTCTTTCTAGCTTAATAATGTCCTTTCTACGATAGGGTGGCCAGAACTGTACACAGTGCTCCTTCCTAAAGGTGGCTTTAAGTGAATAATTAACAACTTATTTTATTCAACCAACTCGGGAAATTTAACTAAACCAGTAACAATTTTAATTAAAGGATGGTTCGACTGAAATGTTGTTCAAATAAAGATAAGGATCATTTAGTACCAAAACAGTAATAACAGAATCTTAGTCACTCTCAAAAAGACTAGATACAACCAGGTCTGGTGGCTTGGAATAGATTTGGAGGTTCTTCTGTAGTTGTCCGCTGTCTGTAAGCGCTGAATGGTGAGTTCTCTTAAGGCATATCTGAAGCTTCCAGAGTTAAGAACTAACTGTTGATCGAACTGCCTTTAACTGCTTCAGCTGATCTGACCCCGACTCTGGCTCAAGCGATGTTCATCCAACTCAATTGCCTCTTAAGTGTCCCAAGATGTGTAGGTTTGGGGGGATTAGCTATGCTATGTTGCCCCTTGGTGTCCCAAGATGTGTAGGTTAGGGGGATTAATGGGGTAAATACATGAGGTGACAGGGATAGTGTCTGGGTGGGATGCAGAGTCAGTGCAGACTCGAAGGGGCGAATGGCCTCCTTCTGCACTGTAGAGATTCTATGATTCTATGACTGACCAGCGCTCATTTTAGTCACAGAGAAACCAGGAGCAGTCTGGAGGCCATTCAGCCCTTCGAGCCTGCTCCGCCATTCATGGCTGATCATCCAACTCAATCGCCTCATCCCTCCTTCCTTCAGCCTGAACTGCCGGCTGAATTTTTTTTACAAATCATTTCCGGTATGTGGCGAGTTGCTGGCTGGGCCAAGATTCATTCTCCATCCCTAATTGCCCCTTGAGAAGCTGGTGGTGAGCCGCCTTCTTCAACCAGCTGCAGTCCCCGAGGTGTAGGTACACCCACAGTGCTGTTAGAGAATCCAGCCTGAATGTCTGGCTGGGGTTAGTTTAATGTTTATTTATCAGTGTCATGAGTAAGCTCGCATTAACGCTGCAATGAAGTTACTGTGAAAATCCCCAAGTCGCCACAGTCTGTTCGGGTTACACTGAGGGAGAATTTAGCACCTAACCAGCATGTCTTTCGGACTGTGGGAGGAAACCCACGCAGACACGGGGAGAACGTGCAGACTCCACACAGACAGTGACCCCAAGCCAGGAATCGAACCCAAGTCCCTGACGCTGTGAGGCAGCAGTGCTAACCCACTGTGCCACCTGCCACCTTCTCTTCCTACCAAGAATGGCTATGTATCGGGAGTGGTAATCATTCACGCTCTGCTCCGAATGCCCAGCCTGACTGACGTGCCTCTGCAGGCGTGTGGATGGATCTCAGTTGTCGTCTCGGGTGGCGCATTTCCTGGCTGCGCCACTAGATGGAGGCATGCATCAAGCTAGTTGCTGGCAGTGTGTTAAAAGGCCAGTGTGATCTCACTGGGATGGATGAACAGGCGCCCCGGTGAAGATTTTTAACCAACTCATCAATCACTCAGACACCAAACCAAAGGGGTCGAATCGTGCAGCTGCTCTGTAACAAAGGGTGCAGCAATGCACTCTGCTAACGCATCAATAAATAAGAACACAAAACTAACAAAACATTCAGCCGGTTTTGCAACACTGGCACAGTGTAGTTCATGGAATCAGAGAATCTTACAGTGCAGAAGGAGGCTATTCGGCCCATCAAGCCTGCACCAACCATAATCCCACCCAGTAACGCCATGTATTTACCCTGCTAGTCCCCCTGAAACTAAGGGCAATTTAGCATGGCCAATCCACCTAACCATCTTTGGAGTGTGGGATGATACTGGAACACCCGGAGGAAACCCACACAGACACGGGGAGAACGTACAGACTCCACACAGACAGTGACCCAAGCCGGGAATTTGAGACAGCAGTGCTAAACACTGTGCTGCCCCGCAGCAGATTAGTTTGTATCTGAATTTGAACGGGGCTGCTTTGTCCTGGATGGTGTCGAGCTTCTTGAGTGTTGTTGGAGCCGCACCCATCCAGGCAAGTGGGGAGTATTCCATCACACTCCTGACCTTGCCTTGTAGATGGTGGACAGGCTTTGGGGAGTCAGGAGGTGAGTTACTCTCCGCAGGATTCCCAGCCTCTGACCTGCTCTTGCAGCCACTGTGTTTATGTGGTGAGTCCAGTTGAGTTTCTGGTCAATGGTAACCCCAAGGATGTTGACAGTGGGGGATTCAGTGATGGTAACACCATTGAATGTCAAGGGGCAGGGGTTAGAGTGTCTCTTATTGGCGATGGTCACTGCCTGGCATGTGTGTGACACTTGTCAGCCCAAGCCTGGATATTGTCCAGATCTTGTTGCATTTGAACATGGACTGCTTCACACACTTACCTTCTAAAGAACAGTTTTGGTGTGTGTTTCGGTATGTCCTATTTTTCGAGTCTGATTGGTAGATAAACCTGCCAATCGGATAGCTGCAGCCTGTGGGATATCTTCTGACCAATGAGGAGGAGAAGAGCAGTGATGGAACCAAAGTCAATCAGAACTATAACCGAAGCTTCTGCTTTGACAGCGAGTTCCTCAAAGGCATCAGACACAAGGGGGCGCGATTCTCCGACCTCACCGCGCCTGGAGCAGGTCGCACTGATCTGGAGAATAACGTGCGGGCCTAAAAATCGTTACCGCACCTGGTGCCAAACAATTTGCAATGTTCCCAGCCCCTTTCTGCAGGCGCACATGGCGGAACGGTGCACGTCACTCCGGTATTCTCGCCCTCCTGACACTTTGTTTCTTGGGGAAAATTCCACCCAAGGTCTCCCGTTCTACCCTGCGTTCGGTCAATCCACATCACAGCAATCAATGTAGGAGGGCTTTGAGAGATCCTATGTATGCTTAACCCTGTTTGTCTCAGTCTATCACTTTAAGATATTTCTGTCGATGCAACTAACTCTAAGCTTAAAAATATTGACTACATTTTAAAACTCATGCATGCTGACTTAGCTGAAAATTGGCCGCATTCCTGAAAAGTACGCAACAAGCAAAACAAGCTTTGATAACAGCTGCAAAACCTGCTTTCTTTAGACAGAGACAGATTGCGAAGAACACTCACAATAACAAGATAAGAGTTAATATATAGTTTGGAACGGAGTGTTTAGCTGGAGTTCAGTGTGATCAGTACAGGGACTGGCCTCACAGCCAGTCTCAAACTTTGCTTTTTCTCTTTTGCTTCTGGAATGATTTAATTTTCTTTCTCTGTTCAATAAAAGAAATTGATTTTAAAATCGTACCAGTGCTGACCCCGTCTATTCAAAGGAATGAATGGACCCGACAGACATTCAGCCCATCTTGGCTCGGAGAATGGCACACTGGCCATCCGAATTGGTTGCTCTTACTCTTTGCCCCTTGGGGGCCCATTCTGTCCTCCACTCTGTTTTGTCTGCCCTCTAGACAATGCTCTAGTCCAGCTCAATGTCGCTGTTTGTCTGAGTGGCACTGGTGACACAATGCAGACACCGGTACAACATGCCCGATGCATCCGTGCACATTGACATAGAGATAAATCATTAAAAAAGCCAACTCCAATTATCCAGCATTATTCACTGTTCAACACTTCAATTCCAGCTATTCCACTACCAAATTTCAGCCCCAAACATTTCACAATCCAGTGATTAGCTTGCTGTAAAATGTTTCTGAAGTCCAACCTTTATTGAATGGAAGCCTACAGCGATTGGGGTGGCACAGTGGTTCGCATTGCTGCCTCACAGCGCCAGGGTCCCAGGTTCAATTCCCGGCTCAGGTCACTGTCTGTGTCTCCCAGTGTCTGCGTGGGTTTCCTCCGGGTGCTCCGGTTTCCTCCCACAGTCCAAAGATGTGTAGGTTAGGTGGATTGGCCATGCTACATTGCTCCTTAGTGTCCAAAGATGTTTAGGTTAGGGGGATTGGCCATGCTACATTGCTCCTTAGTGTCCAAAGATGTGCGGGTTAGGTGAATTGGCCATGCTACATTGCTCCTTAGTGTCCAAAGATGTGCGGGTTAGGTTGATTGGCCATGTTAAGTTGCCCCTCGTTTTGGGGGGGATTAGCAGGGTAAATATGTGGTGTTACATGGAAAGGTTGGGATTGTGGTCGGTGCAGGCTCGATGGGCTGAATGGCCTCCTTCTGCACTGTAGGGATTCTATGATTCCATGACTTATTCTCTATACGCACGCACATTGTCATGTGCTTTAATCCCAGTGTTCAGATGACACAAGTACAGTCAATGACAATCCTGCCAAGGCTGAAAGCTCCGATGCCAGGGGTAACAACACTTATTAAAACAGCGTACAGTTACAATGCAATGGACAAATCCCAAAATGCAGCACAGCAACGGAATCGGGCAAAGACCTGACGTCTTGCAAAAGATGGGAGAAATTCGGACAGACGACTCTAAAGCTTGATCAGAGAGGTGGGGCTTCAGGGCTGTCTTAAAGAACGCCAGAGCGAGCGAGAGGGTGAGAGAGATGCAGGCGTGTGGAAGGAAAGAGCGAGGAGCTCAGACAGCTGGAGGCATGGCCGCTCATGGTGAGGTGAAGGCAAGCACAGAAAGGCCAGAGGTAAGACCGAGAGGAACACAGGGCTAGAGGAAGTACAGACCATGAGAACACAGCACTGAGCAAAAGGCATACTTCAGGGATGCATGGAACAAGGTTGTAAGGTTTCCAGCCTCCACTACCTGCCCAGGCAGCTGTGACATTAATGAAATGTTATTTTTTGAATTATATTCTCTGAAGTTGTTAGCAGAACTTATCAGTTTTTATTTCTCATTGTTGCCGTGCTGTCTAGCTAGAAGTCCTGTTATTGCTACTTCAATGGCTTAAATGGGGTTTTGTTTATTTTTACTCTGGGATCTTTGATGACCTTGCGTTGTGAGGGGGAAGATTGATTGACAAATCAAAGTCAGGTGGTTCCTTCCCAGGAAAAAAAAATCTAAAGGATTAATTTTCAGTTTTAGTTTGGGTGGACATCAAGCTGGAAAGCAATGTTTCTCTCTCTCTCTGGTATTGGAAGTTCTGCTGTTAGCTGGAAGCAAGATTCCTGGCCTTCCTGGAGTGGAAAATCTGCTGTTGGTGGTTGGTTTGACTGGAGTCTCCCTGGTGTTTTGGGAAGCTGTTCTGATTCCAAGTTTGTGTCTGTGTGCCTCATGAGAACTGCAGCATTCAACCAAAGGACTAAATTCCAGTATCACGTGAGCATTAGTATTTTCCGTGTTAAACCTGTGGCACCTGTTTTGTGTCTGGGTTTTTGCTTGATGAGAACATTTCCTCTATTCATCAAGGTTTATACAATATGATTGTTTTTTTCCCCTTGTTTGTAATTGGTAAAAGTTATTGCTAATTTTCTTTCTATACATGTTAACTATATTCTCAAATAAACTGTGTTTGATAAAAGCTCCCTCGTGGGTCATTTGAATCCTACCTGAAGCAAAACATCGCATGCTCACCCGAGCCAAATTCAAAGTGCAAAACTTATGATCCAGGCGGACTTCATAAAACACCTTGGAGTTTCTGACTTGAATAATAACACAGTGCAAACCAGATTCTCACCACCCTGAGTGAATTTATTTTTCTCAAATCCCCTCTGATATTCCTGCCCCTCAACCAAAAACTATGCCCCCCTCGTGACTGACCCATCAACCAAGGGGAACATCTTGCCCATACCCCTCATCATCTTCTGCTCCTCAATCGTGTCCCCAGGAACTCTTACTTGGTGTAGTAACTTTTGATGCGGCACTTTGTCAAACACCTTTTAGAAATCTAAGTACAGCACATCCACAGGTTCACCTTTATCCATGTTGCTTGTTGGTTCCTCAAACAACTCTAATAAATTAGTCAAACACGATTTCCCTTTCAAAGAAGCATGTTGACGCTTCCTCGTGGCATTGAGATTTTCTAAACGCCTCACGAGAACTTCCTTCATGATAGATTCCAGCATTTCCCCATGATGGATGTGAAGCTAATTGGCCTGTCGATTCCTGCTTTCTGACTCCTTCCTTTGTTGAGTAGAAGAGTCACATTCACTATTTCCCAATTTGGTAGGACCTTTCTAGAAACTACGTAACTTTGGAAGATTAAGACCAGTGCATCTACTCTCTCCAGCACCTACTTCTTTGAAGGCTGTGCGATGAAGTTCATCAGGACCTGGGGACCTGGCAGTTTTTCCAATAGTTTTCTCAGTACAATGTTCCCTTGTGTTTGTAATGGTTTTAACTAGCTCCCTCCTTGTCACCTATTAATGCACACATCTTTCTGGGGTGTTATTTGTATCCCCTGTAATGAAGACAGGATGGAAAATATCTTCAATTACTCCGCCATTTCTGGGATTCATCCCTATTCTCATTTCATTTACTCTTTACCTCTTTAAATTCCTGCAGAAACTCTCATTATCTATTTGTATATTTCTAACTATCTTTCTCTCATACTTTTAATTTCTCCCTCAGTATTAATCTTTTAGTCAATCTTTGCTTTTCTTTCTATCCCATTCAATCTTCTGACCTGCTTCTCATCTTTGCGGGACTATACTCTCTATCAATTGGATATTATCTTGAACTTCCTTAGTTGGCCTTGGATGGAGTGTCCTCCTCTGAGAGCCGTACTTTCTCACTGGAATGTATATTTTCTGAGTATTCTGAAATTATCTCCTCAAATGTCCGCCACTGCATCTCCTCTGACCTATCCCTCAACCTCTTTCCCAGTTCACTTCAGCCAGTTTGTCTTCATACCCTTTCACAGAAGCACCATAGGAAGCATTCTTTCTGGTTGTATCACAGCTTGGTCTGGCTCCTACTCTGCCCAAGACCGCAAGAAACTACAAAAGGTCATGAATGTAGCCCAGTCCATCACGCAAACCAGCCTCCCATCCACTGACTCTGTCTACACTTCCCGCTGCCTCAGGAAGCATAATGAAGGACCCCACGCACCCCGAACATTCTCTCTTCCACCTTCTTCCATCAGGAAAAAGATACTAAAATCTGAGGTCATGTACCAACCGACTCAAGAACAGCTTCTTCCCTGCTGCTGTCAGACTTTTGAATGGACCTACCTCACACTAAGCTGATCTTTCACTACACCCTAGCTATGACTGTAACACTGCATTCTGCACCCTCTCCCTTCCTTCTCAATGAACAGTATGTTTTGTCTGTATAGCACGCAAGAAACAATACTTTTCACTGTCTCCCAATACATATAATAATAAATCAAATCAAATTATAATTGGCTGGATTTCAGTTTAAAACACTGGCCTTAGATCCACTCCTCTCTCCCTCAAATTGAATATGGAATTCAGTCATGTTATGATCACTGCTACCTCGGGATACCTGCGAAACGAGGCCATTAATGAATCTTGCACATTAGCCGATCCAGTATGTCCAGCTGTGTTCTTGGTGCTACACCGTGCCGCTCTAAGGGACTGGCCTGAAAACACTCTTTATGAACTCATTATCCAGGTGACTGTTACCAATCCAGAGTATGGTTTTACAGCAGTCACTGAGGGTGTCACCACTCCCAACGTCATCCATCCTCCAAACATTCCCTCATTTCTTTGTACTCATTATAACATAAAACTCACACGCTAGGGTCTGACCACAGCCTTCCAGATGTCAAAGGGTCACTTAGTGTCCACGTGACCAGAGAATTCTAGACATGAGGAAGATGTGGTCAGGCTGGACTTGTTTTCAAATGCAATAAAGGAGACTGAGGGGAGATTGAACTGAGCTGTATAAAATGATCAGAGGCCTGGATAGAATTCTCCTTTGGCCCTCAGTGAGGAAGCCAATAACCCTGGGGTATAAATTTGAAGTGAAAGAATTGGAGGGGAGTTGAGGAGAGTGGTAGAGATCTGGAACTGACTCGCTGATAGGGTGGGAGAGGCAGGAAGCCTCAGTGCATTCACAAGTCGTTTAAAGTTTTAGTTTATTTATTCATGTCACAAGTCGGCTTACATTAACACTGCAATGAGGTTACTGTGAAAATCCCCTAAACACCACACTCCGGCCCCTGTTCGGGTTACACTGAGGGAGAATTTAGCCAATCCACCTAACCTGCACATCTTTGGACTGTGGGAGGAAACCGGAGCACCCGGAGGAAACCCACGCAGACACGGGGAGAATGTGCAGACTCCGCACAGACAGTGACCCCAAGCCGGGAATCGAACCCGGGTCCCTGGCGCTGTGACGCAGCAGTGCTAACCCACTGTGTCACAGTGCCGCCCCACAGTATTTGGAAATGCAGTTGCAAAGCTCTAACCGACAGGGCTACAGCACAAGGGATGGAACGTGGGATTGGATTGGATAGAGTTGTGAATGAGCCAGCATGGACACAATGGGCCGAGCAGCCTCACTCTGTGCGGTAAATACTCCGTGTTTCTAAATCAGATTTGGTGAGTGCGCACTGGGCCAGTGAAATAGGGCGTTACACTAAATATCATTGTGTTTACAATAGACATGGGAATAGGGTAGGGAGTCTGTGTAACCTACCTCCAACCATCTTGTCTTAGTGGTCGGAGACAGAAAGTGGTGGCGGAAGGCTGTTTGTGGGGCTGGAAGCCGGTGCCCAGTGGCGTACCACAGCGATCAGTGCCAGGTCCCTGATTGGTCATGATGTGGACAAACAATATAGCTGGGAATGTGGGCGGAAGGGGGATAAGTCAGTTTGTGGATGACAGGAAGATTGGCAGGGTGGTCAGTGGTGAGGAAGGTGGTCAGTGGTGAGGAAGGTGGTCAGTGGTGAGGAAGGTGGTCAGTGGTGAGGAAGGTGGTCAGTGGTGAGGAAGGTGGTCAGTGGTGAGGAAGGTGGTCAGTGGTGAGGAAGGTGGTCAGTGGTGAGGAAGGTGGTCAGTGGTGAGGAAGGTGGTCAGTGGTGAGGAAGGTGGTCAGTGGTGAGGAAGGTGGTCAGTGGTGAGGAAGGTGGTCAGTGGTGAGGAAGGTGGTCAGTGGTGAGGAAGGTGGTCAGTGGTGAGGAAGGTGGTCAGTGGTGAGGAAGGTGGTCAGTGGTGAGGAAGGTGGTCAGTGGTGAGGAAGGTGGTCAGTGGTGAGGAAGGTGGTCAGTGGTGAGGAAGGTGGTCAGTGGTGAGGAAGGTGGTCAGTGGTGAGGAAGGTGGTCAGTGGTGAGGAAGGTGGTCAGTGGTGAGGAAGGTGGTCAGTGGTGAGGGAGGTGGTCAGTGGTGAGGAAGGTGGTTTTAGGTTGCAGGAAGATACAGATGCATTGTTCCGATGGGCAGAGCAGTGGCAGATGAAATTGAACATTGAAAAGTGCCAGGTGATGCACTTTGGAAGAAGTAACAAGACAAGAGAGTATTCAATGAATGGCAGGACACGAGGGAGCTCGGAGAACAGAGGGATCTGGGCGTACTTGTTCACAGGTCCTTGAAGGAGGTTGGACAGATTAATAGGGGAGCTAAAGCAACATACAGGACGCTTGCCTTTATCGGTCATGGTATAGAGTGCAAGAACGAGGAGGTAATGTTGGAGTTGTACAGAGTATCGGTTAGACCACAGCTGGAGTACTGTGTGCAGTTCTGGTCACCTCACTATAGGAAGGATGTGATAGCGCTCGAGGGGGTACAGAGGAGGTTCACCAGAATGTTGCCTGGGATGGAGCATTTGAGCTACAAGGAGAGGCTTGCATTGTTTTCTCTGAAGCAGAGAAGGCTGAGGGGGGGCATGATTGAGGTGTATAAGATTATGGGGGATAGGGACAGGGTGAGTGGGGAGCAGCTGTTCCCCTGGGTTGAGGGGTCAGTCACGAGGGGGCACAGTTTTAGGGTGAGGGGCGGGAGATTCAGAGGGGATTTGAGAGAACATGTTGTCACCCAGAGGGTGGTGGGAATCGGGAATGCACTGCCTGGGAGGCCGGAAACCTCACAACCTTTAAAAAATATTTGGATGGGCCCTTGAAACATCGTAACACTCAAGGATAAGCGCTGGGAAATGGGATCAGTGTAGATTCAGTGTAGGTTTGTCAGTGCGGACTCGATGGGCTGAAGGGCCTCTTCTGCACTGTATGACTCCATCATTGCAGCAGAAGATTGACTTTCTCAGCTGCTCCCGCTTGCTATGTGGAGCACAACACCCAGAGGCTTGGGCAATACTCCAAGCGTTGGTGTGAAGTGAAGGCACTGATGCCACTCTGACCTCATGGTGCTTTCCATCCTCTCTTTCAGAACCAAGTAATTGAAGCAGCAACAGACACTGCATCGCAATGAGGTTAATTCGATTACAGTATTGACAATATCCTGCGGCGGCTGCGTCTTCTCAGACTCTCAGTGACGGATGATGGTTTAATTCTTCAACACGGAGTTCACACGGAGGATCCAACAGTATTGACACAACCAAGACTATAAATGAAGCCTGCCAGATTGCAGGGAGCGTTGGTGCATTGGAAAGATGGGATCGGATGGTTTTTTTACAAATCAATCATGGTTTCATGTTCATCAGTAGATTCTTAATTCCAGATTTTTTATTGAATTCAAATTTCACCATCTGCTGTGGCGGGATTTGAACCCGGGTCCCCAGGGCACTATCCTTTGTCTCTGGTTTACTAGCCCAGTGACAATATCGCTATTCCACTGCCTCCCTTAGCCAAGACTGGGAGGTTTGCCTCTTCCAGCCTGTGTAACACAAAAGGTCGTGAATGTCGCCCAATCCATCACGCAAGCCAACCTCCCATCCATTGACTCTGTCTCAACTTCCGCTGCCTCGGGAAAATCAGCTAGCATGATCAAGGACCCCACGCACCCCGGACATGTGGGAAGGCAGAGGGACGTCTGGGAAGTGGGAGGCTTTCAAAAGTGTATTAACCAGGGTTCAGGGTAAGCACATTCCTCTTAGAGTGAAGGGCAAGGCTGGTAGAAGTAGGGAACCCTAGATGACTCGGGATATTGAGGCCCTGGTCAAGAAGAAGGAGGAGGAGCACATGGCATGCACAGGCAGCTGGGATCAAGTGGATCCCTTGAAGAGTATAGAGGGTGTAGGAATGGAGTTTGTAGAGAAATCAGGAGGGCAAAAAGGGGACACGAGATTGTTTTGGCAGATAAGGCAAAGGAGAATCCAAAGAGATTCTACAAATACATAAAGGGCAAAACAGTAACAAGGGAGAGAGTAGGGCCTCTTAAGGATCAACAAGGTCATCTATGTGCGGATCCACAAGAGATGGGCGAGATCCTAAATGAATACTTCCTAAATGAATACTAAATGTATACAGTATTCACTGTTGAGAAAAGCATGAATGTTCGGGAACTTGGGGAAATAAATAGTGACGTCTTGAGGAGTGTATATATAACAGAGAAGGAGGTGCTGGAAGTCTTAAAGCGCATCAAGGTAGATAAATCCCTGGGACCTGATGAAGTGTATCCCAGGACATTGTGGGAGGTTAGGGAGGAAATTGCAGGTCCCCGAGCAGAGATATTTGAATCATCAATAGTCACAGGTGAGATGCCTGAAGATTGGAGGGTAGCAAATGCGCTTTTGTTTAAAAAGGTCTGCAGGGAAAAGCCTGGGAACTGTAGTGGGTAAGTTGTTGGAAGGTATTTTGAGAGACAGGATCTACAGGCATTTAGAGACGCAAGGACTGATTAGGGACAGTCAGCATGGCTTTGTGAGTGGAAACTCATGTCTCACAAATTTGATTGAGTTTTTTGAAGGGGTAACCAAGAAGGTAGATGAGGGCAGTGCAGTTGATGTTGTCTACATGGACTTTAGCAAGGCCTTTGACAAGGTACCGCATGGTAGGTTGTTGCATAAGGTTAAATCTCACGGGATCCAGAGTGAGGTAGTTAAATGGATACAAAATTGGCTTCTTGACAGAAGACAGGGTGGTTGTAGAGGGCTGTTTTTCAAACTGGAGGCCTGTGACCAGCGGTGTGCCTCAGGGATCAGTGCTGGGCCCACTGTTATTTGTTATTTATATTAATGATTTGGACGAGAATTTAGTTGGTATGGTTAGTATGTTTGCAGATGACACCAAGATTGGTGGCATAGTGGACAGTGAAGAAGGTTATCTCCGATTGCAACGGGATCTTGATCAATTGGGCCAGTGGGCTGACGAATGGCAGAGGGAGTTTAATTTAGATAAATGCGAGGTGATGCATTTTGGTAGACTGAACCAGGGCAGGACTTACTCAGTTAATGGTAGGGCGTTGGGGAGAGTTACAGAACAAAGAGATCTCGGGGTACATGTTCATAGTTCCTTGAAAGTGGAGTCACAGGTGGACAGAGTGGTGAAGAAGGCATTCAGCATGCTTGGTTTCATTGGTCAGAACATTGAATACAGGAGTTGGGACATCTTGCTGAAGTTGTACAAGACTTTGATAAGGCCACACTTGGAATACATGTATCACTCTATTATAGAAAGGATATCTTTAAACGAGAAAGAGTGCAAAAAAGATTTACTAGGATGCCACCGGGACTATATGGTTTGAGTTATAAGGAGAGGCTGGATAGACTGGGACTTTTTTCCCTGGAGTGTAGAAGGCTGAGGGGTGATCTTATAGAGGTCTATAAAATAATGAGGGGCATAGATCAGCTAGATAGTCAATATCTTTTCCCAAAGGTAGGGGAGTCTAAAACTAGAGGGCATAGGTTTAAGGTGAGAGGGGAGAGATACAAAAGTGTCCAGAAAGGCAATTTTTTCACACAGAGGGTGGTGAGTGTCTGGAACAAGCTGCCAGAGGTAGTAGTAGAGGCGGGTACAATTTTGTCTTTTAAAAAGCGTGCAGACAGTTACATGGGTAAGATGGGTATAGCGGGATATGGGCCAAAAACAGGAAATTGGGACTAGCTTAGGGGTTTATAATAAAGGGGTTGCATGGAAAAGTTGGGCCAAAGGGCCTGTTTCCATACTGTAAACCTCTATGACTCTATTCTTTCTTCCACCTTCTTCCGACAGGAAAAAGATACAAAAGTCTGAGGTCACGTCCCAACCGACTCAAGGACAGCTTCTGCTCTGCTGCCAGATTTTTGAATGGACCTCCCTTGCATTAAGTCGATCTTTCCCTACACCCAAGCTATGACTGTAACACGACATTCTGCACTCTCTCCTTTCCTTCTCTATGTACGGTATGCTTTGTCTGTCTAGCGCGCAAGAAACAATACTTTTCACTGTATGCTAATACATGTGACAATAATAAATCAAATCAAATCAGATCCTTATCCTAAATGACTCCATCGAGGCAAATCATTACTTCATTCTGCAGAGATGCGGGCCTGAGCTAAATTCTGTTTCAGCAAGGTATAAGCACACAGATCTGGAATTAAGAATCTACTGATGACCACGAAACCATTGCCGATTGTTGGAAAAACCCATCTGGTTCACTAATGTCCTTTAGGGAAGGAAATCTGCCGTCCTTACCCGGTCTGGTCTACATGTGACTCCAGAGCCACAGCAATGTGGTTGACTTTCAACTGCCCTCCAAAGACAACTAGGGATGGGCAATAAATGCTGGCCCAGCCAGCGACACCCATGTCCCACAGACGAATAAAAAAAAACCTCAGTGGGAAAGAGTTGGATCTCATCAAGGAAGGTTCCCTTCAGAATTCTATTTCGTGCCAGGACTGGGAAAAAGCAGAGAGTGCAAAGCATTTGCGTTCCAACTTAGTGCCCCAATCTCGGACCAAAACAAATCCAACTTGCAATAAAACTCAGCACATGGGAGACATGCACATTGAGGATACCCAGTCCAACCACCCCAGTACAATTCTCAACCCCATCACCTGGCTAAAGTTAGTGTCACAGTCGGGGCTTATATTAACATAACCGAGAAGATAACATCACTTAGAAACCCGACAGTGCAGGAGGAGGCCATTCGGCCCATCGAGTCTGCACCGACAACAATCCCACCCCAGGCCCAATCCCCACAACCGCACATATTTACCCTGCTAATCCCTCTAACCTACACACCCCGGGACACTGGGGGGCAATTTAGCACGGCCAATCCACCTAACCCGCATATCTTTGGAGTGTGGGAGGAAACGGGAGCACCCGGAGGAAACCCACGCAGACACGGGGGAGAATGTGCAGACTCCGCACAGACAGTGACCCGAAGCCGGGAATCGAACCCGGGTCCCTGGCGCTGTGAGGCAGCAGCGCTAACCACTGTGCCACCGTGCCGTCCACTGCAATGAAGTTACTGCGAAATCAAGTCAAAGGCTTTGCTAAATGCTGTTGCATCCAGGTGTGGGCCCTTTCAATCACAGAGTAAGTGTGACACTGCGCATCACACCACCTTGGAGAATAATGGGTTTACTTTGCATCGGGTAACTGCAAGCGGTCGGAGTGAAGGCATGGTCAGTTGGAGAGCTGTGTGGTTTTTTATTATTCATTTATGGGATGTGGGGTCTCTGGCTGGGTCAGCATTTATTGCCCCATCCCTAACTGCCCTCCATTCCAGAGGGAATTTCAGAGTCAACCACATTGCTGTGGCTCTGGAGTCACATGTAGGCCAGACCGGATAAGGACGTCAGATTTCCTTCCCTAAAGAACACTTAAAAAGTTTTCAATGCTTATTTTTAATTAGTGTCACAAATCAGCTTACATGAACACTGCAATGAAGTTACTGTGAAAATCCCCTCGTCGCCACACTCCGGCGCCTGTTCGGGTTACACTGAGGGAGAATTTTGCACCCTAACCAGCATGTCTTTTGGACTGTGGGAGGAAACCGGAGCACCCGGAGGAAACCCACGCAGACACGGGGAGAACGTGCAGACTCGACACGGACAGTGACTCCAAGCCGGGAATCGAACCCGGGTCCCTGGCGCTGTGAGGCAGCAGTGCTAACCACTGTGCCACCCACTCAGTGGGAGAGGTGCAGGCCAGCAGTTCTTTTCAGCAAATAATGAAATATTGTTCCCAAAAGCTTTATAAGAACATAAGAACTAGGAGCAGGAGTAGGCCATCTGGCCCCTCGAGCCTGCTCCGCCATTCAATAAGATCATGGCTGATCTTTTCGTGGACTCAGCTCCACTTACCCGCCCGCTCACCATAACCCTTAATTCCTTTACTGTTCAAACACCCATCTATCTTTGCCTTAAAAACATTCAATGAGGCTGATTTTTCTCTACACCCTAGCTATGACTGCAACACTATATTCTCCACACTCTCCTTTCCTTCTCTATGAATGGTATGCTTTGTCTGTATCGCGAGCAAGAAACGATACTTTTCACTGTAACCAAATACATGTGACAATAATAAATCAAATCAAAACCCTACCAGTAACTGCAACACTACACTCTGCACGCTAACCTTTCCTTCTTCCCTGTGTGCTCTATGAACAGTATGCTTTATCTGGATAGCGCGCAAGAAACAATATTTTTCACTGTATCTCAGTATGTGTGACAATAATAAATCAATTCAATTCAACAGGGTGGCACGGTGGCACAGTGGTTAGCACTGCTGTCTCTCAGTGCCGTGGACCCGGGTTCGATTCCCAGCTCGGGTCACTGTCTGTGTGGCGTCTGCACGTTCTCCCCGTGTCTGCGTGGGTTTCCTCCGGGTGCTCCGGTTTCCTCTCACACTCCAAAGATGTGCGGGTTCGGTGGATTGGCCGTGCTAAATTAGTGCCAGGGGGACTAGCTCGGGTAAATGCATGGGGTTGTGGAGATGGGGCCTGGGTGGGTTTGTGGTCGGTGCAGACTCGATGGGCCGAATGGCCTCCTTCTGCACTGCAGGGATTCTATGATCTATGAACTGGAGATCTGAAGACTGAGGTGGATGTTGGGGAAGGTTATCAGGGAGTGGTGGTACAGGACAGCCCTGGCGCAGATACAAAGCTGGGGCACACCCCTCCACCGGCACTGAGGCACACAGTCCTTACTGGGGTGCAGAGGCCTGCCAGCACGTTCCAACGTCACTTCCACTCAACCGCAGAGCACAGAACAGCGGCCTTAGACTTTTTAACATCCTTCACACATTGGCAGCTTTAAAAAATACATGAAAATCAGCCATCAAAACAACTGGGGCTAAACGCTTTGTGGAACAAGTCGAAAATCGCTGAGGTTCCCTCAGGGAGCCGGAGGACATTTACAGCTTTTAAAATACATCTCTCCTCCTCTGCTCATCTGATGCAGATCAGGAAATTAATGTTCTGATGTGAAATTAGGGAAATATTTAATTCATAATGTGCTGGGGCGTTTCAAAATATTTATGAATATTCTCATTTATTTTTAATCTTCATCCTGCGCCTTGCCTCCCGAGTTAGATATTGGAGAAATGTTGGAAGAATCACCACTCCACACGGTGCAGATGTGAAGATGCACAATACAAAACCAACAACAATGGGTGGCACAGTGGTTAACACTGCTGCCTCTCAGCGCCAGGGTCCCGGGTTCGATTCCCAGCCTCAGGTCACTGTCTGTGTGGAGTTTGCATGTTCTCGTGTCATATGTCTGTGTGGGTTTCCTCTGGGTGCTCCAGTTTCCTCCCACAGTCCAAGGATATGCGGGTTAGGTGGATTGGCCATGTTAAATTGCCCCTTAGTGTCCAAAGATGTGCCAATTAGGTGGATTGGCCATACTAAATTGTCCCTTAGTGTCCCAAGATGTGTAGGTTAGGGGGATTGGCTATGTTAAATTGTCCCTCAGTGTCCAAAGATGCTTGGGGGATTAGTGGAGTAAATACCTGGGATTATTGGGATATGGCCTGGGTAAAATGCTCTGTCGGAGAATCGGTGCACACTTGATGGGCTGAATGGCCTCCTTCTGGACTGTAGGGATTCCATAAGTCTACACAAGATATTGGGGAGAAATAGTTAAGAATGAAAATCTATTTGTTGTCACAAACAGACTTACATTAACACTGCAATCAAGTTACTGTGAAAATCCCCTCGTCGCCACACTCCGGTGCCTGTTCGGGTACACCGAGGGAGAATTTAGCACCTAACCAGCACATCTTTCGGACTGTGGGAGGAAACCGGAGCACCCGGAGGAAACCCACGCAGACACGGGGGAGAATGTGCAAACTCTACACAGACAGTGACCCAAACCGGGAATCGAACCCGGGTCCCTGGCACTGTGAGGTTCAGTGCCAACCACTGTGCTGCCCAGGCTGGCATTGAAATTGTGCTCTTGTGTATAGAATGTCTCTAAGTAGTTCGATCAATGAATTACATTTGAAGTATAAACAGCAAAGAATAGAACGAGATGACTGACCGGATAATGTGTGCTTAATGGCTCTGGGTGGGGATGGGTTGCCTTCAGAACACCAGTGTTTGTCTTTGAACAATGCCACAGGACATTTTATTTGCAAAGAGGCAAACTGGTCCTTGGTTTTATTGCCTCATTTGAAAGACAGCTCCTCTGACAGTGCAGCACCTCCTCGATACCGCACACAAATAATTTCATCTGGGCCAATGTGTTAAGTTGCCTGGGTGGGGTTCGAACCCACGATCGAATGCTGAGACAAGCATGCTCCCACTGAGTCGCGGCTGACACCAGCAAGGGGACCTGGGGCCACTTTTGGGGTATTTTGTTCCTGGGTGGAATATTGATTCCGGGGGCAGAATGAGTCAGAACGGGAATTAAGGGTTGGAAAATCAGGATTGTATCAGCCAGAACTGAAAGCTCAGGGGAAGACGCACAGAAGTATTCAGAATTATAAATATGTTTTGAGAGAGTAAATACGTCATTTCAATTGGGTAATGAATGGGTAACCATAGCTCACTGCTTAAAACAGATATGATATGGAGATGCCGGAGTTGAACTGGGGTGGGCACAGTTACAAGTCTTAACCTGGTATGGTGAGACTTCTTACTAAAGCAGAAAGGAAGAGGTTTGTGGAAAAGGGTGACTGAGGGTTGGCTTATGAGGAGAGACTGAGTAGACTGGGGCTATACTCATTGGAATTCAGGAGAATGAGGGAAGATCTTATAGAAACACACACGATTATGAAGGGAATAGATAAGATAGAAGCAGGGAAGTTGTTTCCACTGGCAGGTGAAACTAGAACTAGGGGGCATAGCCTCAAAATAAGGGGGACCAGATTGAGGACTGATTTGAGAAGGAACTTCTTCATACAAAGGGTTGTGAATCTGTGGATTTCCCTGCCCAGTGAAGCAGTTGAGGCTACCTCATTGAATGTTTTTAAGGCAAAGATAAATGGGTGTTTGAACAGTAAAGGAATTAAGGGTTATGGTGAGCGGGCGGGTAAGTGGAGCTGAGTCCACGAAAAGCTCAGCCATGATCTTATTGAATGGCGGAGCAGGCTTGAGGGGCCAGATGGCCAACTCCTGCTCCTGGTTCTTATGTTCTAATGAAGCTTGGTAATGTAGTGTTACAGTCATAGCTAGGGTCTAGAGAAAGATCAACTTAATGCAAGGTAGGTCCATTCAAAAGTCTGACAGCAGCAGGGAAGAAGTTGTTCTTGAGTCGGTTGGTACGTGACCTCAGACTTTTGTATCTTTTTCCCGACGGAAAAAGGTGGAAGAGAGAATATCCGGGGTGCGTGGGCTTGGAATTATTTCAATTTGAAATAGAGCACACACTTGTGTGATTAATGTAGGCTGGAGTGTGTGCTGCCCCTTTAAGAGTGCAGGTCACATGACCCTGGGGGTTAGCTCCATCCAGGGTGGGGTTCAGGGAGTCAGTCTAGAATTGACTGTGGAACAGGACACATCTTCAATAAAGAGCTCCCATTGTTAAGCCCTACCTCGTGGTCCTTCCTACATTCCGTGTGGTGATACCCGCACATAATACCTTCCCAGTGTGTTGTCATTTTTACAATACATGACTGTTCCACCGACTTACCCACCGAGGGTGGCATGGCGGCACAGTGGTTAGCACTGCTGCCTCACAGCGCCAGGAACCCGGGTTCGATTCTGACCTCGGGTGACCGTGTCTGCGTGGGTTTCCTCCGGATGCTACGGTTTCCTCCCACACTCCAAAAGGTGTGCAAGTTACCGAGGGATCCAATGTATGCTCAGCTCTGTCTGCTTCATTTACGCAAAGACTTCATGTTAAGATATTTCCGCCGATGCAATCACATTGAAATGCTGAGCTAAACTAACAGTTTTAACTTGACCACATTTTTAGAAGCAAGGAATGATGGGTTAGCTGGGAATTGGCTGCATTTCTGAAAGGACAAGGCAAGCAAAAACAGCAGCTTTTCATGGTCCCAGCTGCGAGGATTGTTTTGATAGTCAGAGACAGCATGTGCCAAACAATTTCAATACAAGCTCAGAGTTAACATATAGCTTTGGGACCGTGTGTGCAGCTAACAGCGTGTTTTCAAGAC
The DNA here is from genome assembly GCF_964213995.1 of Mustelus asterias. NCBI lineage: Eukaryota > Metazoa > Chordata > Chondrichthyes > Carcharhiniformes > Triakidae > Mustelus > Mustelus asterias. The sequence goes on from NW_027592774.1 coordinate 35,769, forward strand.
CTGGTCAATCCATTTGGGGCTCAGTCCAGAGTCTGTTTTGGGTGTTGCTTTCACCAGTACAGGACAGGCAAAAGCCCACATCTCTCTCCAGTCATTCTCTTCAGTTCACTTTCTGTAATCTTAATGTTCAGGTCTTTTCAATAAAAGAAATTCAGCTTCGTACCAGTGCTGTCTTCATTGATTCCGAGGAATGAATGGACCCAACAGTTAGGATGATTGGCCATGCTAAATTGCCCCTTAGTGTCCAAAGATGTGCAGGTTCGGGGGATTGGCCATGCTAAATTGGCCCTTAGTGTCCAAAGATGTGTAGGTTAGGTGGACTGGCCATGCTAAATTGCCCCTTAGTGTCCAAAGATGTGTAGGTTAGGTGGAATGGCCACGCTAAATTGCCCTATAGTGTCAGGGGATTAGCACGGCATATTTGTGGGTCTATGGGGATAGGGCCTGGTTGGGATTATTGTTGGTGCAGGCACGATGGGCCAAATGGCCTCCATCTGCACTGCAGGGATTCTATAATTCTATACTTCAGCTCTCTCCCAGCACTATCCATTACTCTCCCAGAGTTTCCAGTTCCACTGCACCATCAGTATTTGTCCTTTCACTCAGGACTAAGTGATGATTAAGGAGCTACCTGCCTTTCTGTTGCTTGCCAACATGTCCCCCGAGATTAATCCGTCCCCGTGGTTGACATCATTCCCTGGTGAAATCAATTCCTTCCCCCATACCCTGCACCTTTCCCCAATGCGCGATATCTGACTGAATGCTGTAAACCTCTTGGTGCAGGGGATGGGGGAGGAATGAGCGCGATGTGTAACAAAATAATACTAACTGAGAAGGGCAAAAATGCTGAAATGATCCCAGGGGCAACATTTGTTGTCTCCTTAACTGGAAATTGCTGTCAAGCTCACCTTGATATCACTGCATTAATCTTAGGAAGATCCATGAATGTTTTTACACAACATGATGTATGTGTCCTCACCCAGACACAGAGGCTGTGGAAATTCATTTAATTATACACATTGCCTCCAAACTGCACCGCACCTGTATATACCTGAACCATTGCAAGCCTCACACACAGTGACATGGATGTGTTGGTCACCTCTACGCACTCTCTGACTATCCAGTAACCCCAGGAATACTGCAGGCCTCCCCCAGAGGGGCAAGACCGCACAAAACTACAAAGAGTTGTGAATGTAGCCCAATCCATCACGTAAACCAGCCTCCCATCCACTGACTCTGTCTACACTTCCCGCTGCCTCGGGAAAAGCAGCCAGCATAATCAAGGACCCCCACGCACCCCGGACACTCTCTCTTCCACCTTCTTTCTTCCGTCGGGAAAAAGATACAAAAGTCCCAGATCTTGTACTGACCGACTCAAGAACAACTTTGTCCCTGCTGCCATCAGACATTTGAATGCACCGACCTTATATTAAGCTATACATCCGATCTGCAACTGCAACACTACATTCTGGGGTCGCACAGTGGTTAGCACTGCTGCCTCACAGCGCCAGGGACCCGGCTTCGGTTCCCGGCTTGGGTCACCGTCTGTGTGGGGCCTGCACATTCTCCCTGTGTCTGCGTGGGTTTCCTCCGGGTGCTCCGGTTTCCTCCCACAGTCCGAAAGACGTGCGGGTTAGGTGCTAAATTCTCCCTCAGTGTAACCCGAACAGGTGCCGGAGTGTGGTGACTCGGGGATTTTCACAGTAACTTCATTGCAGTGTTAATGTAAGCTGACTTGTGACACTAATAAATAAACTTTAAACTTGAAACTTCTGCACCCTCTCCGCTATGTACTCTATGAACGGTATGCTTTGTCTGTATAGCGCGCAAGAAACAATACTTTTCACTGTATCCCAATACATGTGACAATAATAAATCAAATCAAAAATCAGAATGCTCCAGGCACACTAATGGTCTGCTCTGTCAGCCTGACCTTCATTGGCATCTTACCCATGTTGTGCATAGGCTGGCGACCACAGTTAGGGGCCATGTCACTCGCCCTCATCAACTCGAGCCGCCTTCTGTTTGCTGACTGGTTTAGGGACATGCTAAGGGGAGGATGGGGCATCCATGGCCGACGAGGGAAGTCAAGGACAGCATAAAAGCAAAAGAGAAAGCATACAAAGTAGCAAGGATTAGTGGGAAGCCAGAGAATTGGGAAGCCTTTAAAAGCGAGCAGAGGACATCTAAAAAAGCAATAAGGGGGGAGAGGATGAAATATGAGTGTAAGCCAGCTAGTAATATAAAAGAAGATAGGAAGAGTTTTTTTCAACATATAAAAGGTAAGGGAGAGGCAAAACTAGACATTGGACCACTGGAAAATGAGGCTGGGGAAGCAATAATAGGAAACAAAGCAATGGCAGAGGAACTGAATAGTTACTTAGCATCAGTCTTCGTAGTGGAAGACACTAGTGGGATGCCAGAGCTCCAGGAGAGTCAGGGGGCACAGGTGAGTGTAGGGGCCATCACTAAGGAGAAGGTTCTGGGGAAACTGAAAGGTCTGAAGGTGGATTAATCACCTGGATCGGATGGACTCCACCCCAGGGTTCTAAAAGTGATAGCTGAGGAAATTGTGGAGGCATTGGTGGTGATCTTTCAGGAATCACTGGAGGCAGGGAGGGTGAGTGGAGAGGGCATTAGGCACAGGTTAAAGAGATGTGTATTGTCTCCAGACAGGACAGCCAGTGAGATTCTGCAAGTGCAGACAAGCTGTGGGGGTTACCGATAGTGTGACATAAACCCAAGATCCCGGTTTAGGCCGTCCTCATGTGTGCGGAACTTGGCTATCAGTTTCTGCTCAGTGACTCTGCACTGTCATGTGTCGTGAAGGCCGCCATGGAGAACGCTTACCCGAAGATCAGAAGCCGAATGCCCGTGACCGCTGAAGTGCTCCCCCGACAACTGCCAGTTTCCAGATACAATTTTACAACTCATCCGCTTCATCCTAGACCACAATGTCTTCACCTTCAACAACCAGTTCTTCATCCAGACACACGGAACAGCCATGGGGACCAAATTCGCACCTCAATATGCCAACATCTTCATGCACAGGTTCGAACAAGACTTCTTCACCGCACGGGACCTTCAACCGATGCTATACACCTGATACATCGATGACATTTTCTTCCTTTGGACTCATGGTGAACAATCACTGAAACAACTATATGGGGACATCAACAAGTTCCATCCCACCATCAGACTCACCATGGACTACTCTCCGGAATCGGTTGCATTCTTGGACACACGCATCTCCATTAAGGACGGTCACCTCAGCACCTCACTGTACCGCAAGCCCACGGATAACCTCACGATGCTCCACTTCTCCAGCTTCCACCCTAAACACGTTAAAGAAGCCATCCCCTACGGACAAGCCCTCCGAATACACAGGATCTGCTCGGATGAGGAGGATCGCAACAGACACCTCCAGACGCTGAAAGATGCCCTCATAAGAACAGGATATGGCGCTCGACTCATCGATCGACAGTTCCAACGCGCCACAGCGAAAAACCGCACCGACCTCCTCAGAAGACAAACACGGGACACGGTGGACAGAGTACCCTTCGTTGTCCAGTACTTCCCTGGAGCGGAGAAGCTACAACATCTCGCCAAGGCCATCCCCACACCCCCACTTCTTGCCTCCAAACAACCACACAACCTCAAACAGACCATTGTCCGCAGCAAACTACCCAGCCTTCAGGAGAACAGTGACCACGACACCACACAACCCTGCCACAGCAACCTCTGCAAGATGTGCCGGATCATCGACACGGATGCCATCATCTCACGTGAGAACACCATCTACCAGGTACACGGTACCTACTCTTGCAACTCGGCCAACGTTGTCTACTTGATACGCTGCAGGAAAGGATGTCCCGAGGCTTGGTACATTGGGGAAACCATGCAGATGAATGAACACCGCTCGACAATCACCAGGCAAGACTGTTCTCTTACTGTGGGGGGGGGGAGCATTTCAGCAGTCACGGGCATTCAGCCTCTGATCTTCAGGTAAGCGTTCTCCAAGGCGGCCTTCACGACACACGACAGCGCAGAGTCACTGAGCAGAAACTGATAGCCAAGTTCCGCACACATGAGGACGGCCTAAACCGGGATCTTGGGTTCATGTCACACTATCAGTAACCCCCACAGCTTGTTTGGACTTGCAGAATCTCACTAACTGTCCTGTCTGGAGACAATACCCATCTCTTTAACCTGTGCCTAATGCTCTCTCCACTCACATCGTCTGGGTGGCATGGTAGCACAGTGGTTAGCACTCCTGCTTCACAGCTCCAGGGTCCTGGGTTCGATTCCCGGCTCGGGTCACTGTCTGTGTGGAGTTTGCACATTCTCCTCATGTCTGCGTGGGTTTCCTCCGGGTGCTCCGGTTTCCTCCCACAGTCCAAAGATGTGCGGGTTAGGTTGATTGGCCAGGTTAAAAATTGCCCCTTAGAGTCCTGGGATGCGTAGGTTAGAGGGATTAGTGGGTAAATATGTGGGGGTAGGGCCTGGGTGGGATTGTGGTTGGTGCAGACTCGATGGGCTGAATGGCCTCCTTCTGCACTGTAGGGTTTCTATGTTTCTTTCTATGTTTCTATGTCTGTATCTTTAAGACTTGATTAGCTGTAAAGATTCGCATTCTAATCAGTATTCTGTAACTTGAGTTTGTGTCTCTGTGCCCTGTTTGAGAGCAGATATCCACTCCATCTGACGAAGGAGCAGGACTCCGAAAGCTAATGGCATTTGCTACCAAATAAACCTGTTGGACTTTAACCTGGTGTTGTTAAAACTCTTACTGTGTTTACCCGGCATCTCCACATCATGGCAGGGAGGGTCCCAGAGGACTGGAAAGTAGCTAATGTAACACCGTTGCTTAAGAAGGGAGGGAGGCAGCAGACGGGAAATTATTGTCCGCTTAGCTTGACTTCGGTCATTGGCAAGATTTGAGAGTCCATAAGATTGCGGAACACTTGGAAGTGCATGATAAAATAGGACTGAGTCAGCACGGCTTTGTCAAGGGGAGGTCATGTCTGACAAATCTGTTACAGTTCTTTGGGAAGTTAACAAGGAAGTCTTTGCTTTGTTTCCTCGAATGACTTCTCCAGCCTAATTTTCCAGTGGCCCAATGGCTACGTATCCTGTGGTCTTATGCACAGAAGGCTTCTTAACCAGGTACTGACCTGCACAACATGCTGTAGACAAAGACACGCACCAGCTGGAAGTTACACCATAAGACATAGGAGCAGAATTAGGCCACTCGGCCCATCGAGTCTGCTCCGCCATTCAATCATGGCTGATATTTTTCTCATCCCCATTCTCCTGTCTTTTCCCCATAACCCCTGATCCCCTTATTAATCAAGAACCTATCTATCTCTGTCTTAAAGACACTCAATGACCCGGCCTCCACAGCCTTCTGCGGCAAAGAGTTCCACAGATTCACCACTCTCTGGCTGATGAAATTCCTCCTCATCTCTGTTTTAAAGGATCGTCCCTTTAGCCTGAGGTTTTGCCCTCCGGTTCTAGTTTTTCCTACTAGTGGAAACATCCTCTCCACGTCCACTCTATCCAGGCCTCGCAGTATCCTGTAAGTTTCAATAAGATCCCTCCCTCATCCTTCTAAACTCCAATGAGTACAGACCCAGAGTCCTCAACTGTTCCTCACACGACAAGCTCAAGAAGTTGCGATGAACCCTGTTTCGGAGAAGCATGTATTGTATTTTTGGGCAATGTCCCATTTCGGGACGAAGGAAGGAGGATTGATTGGTTTTCTGATTATGATGTGACGAGCAGAGGCAGACAGGGGGCCAACTTCATGCCCTCAAATTTCCAAACATCCTGCCTGAGAACTGGGCTGTGCATCTGGAGAGATACACACCGGTTTCCACCGAACACCCTGACAAATCAGAGGTAAATTCCACCCATCCCGAATTTAACAGAATGAAACATCTCAAAGTTCCTTTGAGGAGAGACCTCGCTGGAGTGGTCATATCACTCGACCAACATACAGAGTTTTGGGCCAATTCTCTGTGAACCTGGGTTAAAATCCAACATGGCAGCCGGGGTAATTAGAATTAAATGAATTAAATCTGGACTTCAAAACCAATCTCAGCGATAATCACCATCACAGTGTAATCAACTGCTGTAAGAAGCCCATCTGGTTCACTAGTGTCCTTTAGGGAAGGAAATCTGCTGTCCTTACCTGGTCTGGCCTACATGCAATTCCAGAGCCACAGCAATGTGGTTGACTCTCAACTGCCCTCTGAAATGGCCGAGCAAGGCACTGTCTCAAAGGGCAATTAGGGATGGGCAATAAACGATGCCTTGCCCAGTGATGCCCACAGCCCATGTGAGGGAATAAGCAACCACTTCACAGGAACAGCGTGAGGATTAGATGCAGAGACACGGACACAGATATCAGGGCCATTGATAAAAACCTGAAAAAGGAGGAAGGGCTTAACAAGTGTCCCAGAGGATGAAAGTGAGGGAGAGAGGGTGGAGAGTTGGGAGGGAGGGAATACAGAGCTCTGAGTCCAGGCAAATCACGACACCAAATACATGGCGTGATTCAAATGGGGGATGTGCACAAGGCCAGAATTACTCAAGTGGTTTGCAGGGATACAGGGAGGTTAGAGAGATAGGGAGGGGTCTCTGAGGCTTGTAGGGTTGGAAGGGTTACAGAGATAGGGAGGGGTCTCTGAGGTTTGTAGGGTTGGAGGGGGTTACAGAGATAGGGAGGGGTCTCTGAGGTTTGTAGGGTTGGAAGGGTTACAGAGATAGGGAGGGGTCTCTGATGTTTGTAGGGTTGGAAGGGTTACAGAGATAGGGAGGGGTCTCTGATGTTTGTAGGGTTGGAAGGGTTACAGAGATAGGGAGGGGTCTCTGATGTTTGTAGGGTTGGAGGGGGTTACAGAGATAGGGAGGGGTCTCTGAGGTTTGTAGGGTTGGAGGGGGTTACAGAGATAGGGAGGGGTCTCTGAGGTTTGTAGTGATGGAGGGGGTTACAGAGATAGGGAGGGGTCTCTGAGGTTTGTCAGGTTGGAGGGGGTTACAGAGATAGAGAGGGGTCCCTGAGGATTGTGGTGATGGAGGGGGTTACAGAGATAGGGAGGTCTCTGAGGTTTGTCAGGTTGGAGGGGGTTACAGAGATAGAGAGGGGTCATTGAGGATTTGGAGAGATTTAAGTATGAATTAATATGCTGCACCCTGACTGCCCCTTGTCCAGACGCCTCTCTGCTGATAAGTGAGTACAGGAATGGGGTGATGGGTGAACTTGGCGTTGAGTTTGTGGGCAGCCGCAGAGTTCAGGAGTTAAAGTTTGTGGAATTTGGGAGACCAGAGAGGAACAAAGCGTCACACTGTGACCTGTCCATCCCTGAAGATGGCGTGAGGCAGCAGGTAAAGCGAGGCAGCGGAGGGAGCGGGTCATCTTATTCAAGTGGCAATGTGTGGTCAGAGTGAGGATGCCACTGCGTGCCCAGTCACTCACCTCGCAGTCAAAGACAACAACAAGGCTGTAAACACACCGTTCAAGCACAAACCAAAGACACTTCACAGCGGCCAGTTCCAAAGACTCAGCATTCGGCTGGCCCATGAGGAGTTGGCAGGTTTAAGATCAATGAAATCGCTGTGCTTAGCACAGGGTTTTGTGTTGAGATGGAAGTTAAAGGGCACTGAACTACAGGCTTCATCTGCAGCTCTCCAAAGGCTGGGAGGGTCAATGGTCCCAGCTGTTACCCGTCCCCAGTGGTCACAGTTAAACAGCACCTCACACAGTCCTGGGTCAACCTGCCTTATTCCGTTAACAGCTCTGAAACAAGCTAGTCAACGGGAAAACACATCAGCAGAGAGAGATATAAAACAAGGCGCAGATTCACTGATATTTCACACTCAAAACAGTGCCCAGGGAGGGAGAGAGTGAGAGGGGGAGAAAGAGAGCGAGAGAGGGAGAGAGAGAGGGAGAAAGAGAGCGAGAGAGGGAGAAAGAGAGCGAGAGAGGGAGAAAGAGAGGGAGAAAGAGAGCGAGAGAGGGAGAGGGAGAGGGAGAGGGAGAGAGAGGGAGAAAAAGAGAAAGAGAGAAGAGAGAGGGAGAAAAAGAAACACAGAGTACAGTGTCGTACAGTTGAAATGTGTGTGGAAACGCTGGAGTGTGTGTGTTTAACATTTGGAGAAGAATGTACAACACAGTGACTCAGACGGTATACTCGTGTGCGAGTATGTTTACACTCTATCAATCTCTCGGTATTCCCATTGCTTGACTGTGATCTGATTGCCACATAACAAGGTGACAGAACAGAAAGCAGTGAAATCAGTGTCATCTCATGTATGGGACCAACAAAAAACACGCCAAGACACTGAACCCGAAGCATTATCTGCCTTTGTTACCTTGAGGCAACATATCTATCGGGCAAGATGAATGCACATTGCCAAGATCATTTTTCATATCTGGCTTATTATACGGTGAGAGTGCTGATGCAGTACTCTGTTGTCTGACGTGGCAGCTAAGAATAGTTTGTGCTGACGTGCTGCCTCACTGAGAGAGAAAGATACTGCCCCATTCCAGCTCACCAACATCAACATTTACCAGATCCACTTTCTTCGTTCCAACAGCCTTCAGCTACCTCAGCCCCAAGCTCTGGAATTCCCTCCCTTTCACCTGAGGGCAACATTTCACTCACCTGCCCTTGGACCTCCTTCCGTAAGTAAGGCAGGTCTGAGGGGATGACTCAGAGATTGGACACCTGATTTCCGTCGTGGTATAGGTATACCGTCATCATGGGCGACACGGTGGCACAGTGGTTAGCACTGCTGCCTCACAGCGCCAGGGACCCGGGTTCAATTCCACCCTCTGGTCACTGTCTGTGTGGAGTCCACATGTTCTCCCCGTGTCTGCGTGGGTTTCCTCCGGGTGCTCCGTTTTCCTCCCACAATCCAAAGATGTGCTGGTTAGGTGGATTGGCCATGCTAAATCGCCCCTCAGTGTCCAAAGATATGCAGGTTGGGTGGATTGGCTATGCTAAATTGTCCCGTTGTGTCAGGGGGATTAGCTAGGGTAAATACGTGGGGTTACGGGGATATGACCTGGATGGGATTCTTGTCAGCGTAGACACATGACGGACTGAATGGTCTCTTTCTGCACTGTCGGGATTCTATGATTCTGCAGTCAATCAATTAACACTCGGAAGTGAGACTTCTGTGACATTAATGTACCTTTAAGAGATTTTTTTAAAAATCATGATCTCTGCAGCTCTCACAGTTAATGCTTCTCAGCTCACAGCCTTAGCTGATGTCATTGTTGATGGGCTGACTACGATCAGTCCTATTATTGCCACTCAAGTGGTTTCAATGGGTTATTTGTGTTTACTCTGGGATTAGTTTTACGATCCTGTATTGTTAGGAGGATGGTCATGTGTTTTTGCAGTTTTGTTCTTTCATTTCCAGTTTGGAGCGGCAGGTTTGAGTTTTAGTTTTAAAAAGGGACAGCAAGCTAAAAAGAAAATTCTGTTGGTTCGCTGAAAACAAGATCTTGTTTTCCTGATGTGTGAGAATCTGCTGTTGTTGGGGGCTGGATCAGAGTGTCTCTGGTGTTTTGGGAAGCTGTCTTGTCTTCAAACTGTTCAGAGTGAATCCAGAGAACTGCAGACTTCAACCAAAGGACTCAATTTCCAGTATCACGTGAGCAGTAGTCTGTGCTGTGTTAAACCTGTTTAAAGGGTGTTTTGTCCATGGGATTGGTTTGATTGGAACATTGTAGAGATATTCGCGAAGGGTGAAACATTATCATGATTGTCTGTTTCTTGTTTGTAAAAGTTCTTGCTAATTTTCTGACTGTACATGTTGACTATATTCTTAAATAAACTGTGTTTGATAAAAGCTCCCTAGTGGGTCACTGGAATCACACCTGAAGTGAAATCCATCATGCTTATCCCAGCCAAAAATTCAAGATGCAAAACTTATGATCCAGGTGGACTTCATAAAACACCTTGGA
>NW_027592775.1:0-45737 GCF_964213995.1 Mustelus asterias
CACACACACACCCAACCGACCCCCCCCCCTCCCCCCACACACACACACCCACACATACAATCGTGAATATAACCTAATCCATCATTCAAACCAGCCTCCCATCCATTGACTCTGTCTACACTTGCTGCTGCCTCAGCAAAGCAGCCAGCATAATCAAGGACCCCACGCACCCCGGACATTCTCTCTTCCACTTCTTCCATCGGGAAAAAGATACAAAAGTCTGAGGTCGCGTACCAACCGACTCACGAAAAGCTTCTTCCCTGCTACTGACAGACTTTTGAATGGACCTACCTTGCATTAAGTTGATCTTTCTCTAAACCCTTGCTATGACTGGAACACTGCATTCTGCACTCTCTCCTTTCCTTCTCTATGTACGGTATGCTTTGTCTGTATAGCACTCAAGAAACAATACTTTTCACTGTATACTAATACATGTGACAATAATAAATCAAATCAAATCAGACAATCCTCTGAGATTGGCAGATACACTTCATCACTTTTTATTCTACCCAACCAGGTTTTGGCTGCCTTGTTGTCAGCCTTGACCTTTCACCTCAGTTACTCAGCAGGTAATCAAGCTATTCAGGTACAGAGTGTGTCAGAGGGTAACTTACACTGGTCAGCTCTGGCATCATTCAGATAATACAGGATAGGCACCAGGATATCCAGAACATCACTGCTCTTCAGCGCGTAGAAGAGAGAAATTTCTGGAAACGAACAAAAGCCAGAACAGTAATTGAATCAAGTTCATTAACTTTCTGAAGCAACAGAACAGCATTTGACCTCCTTCCCACCAGAGTAAAAGAGCACAGCACAGGAGAGAAACAGTCAGAACATTGAATCTGGATCAAGATCAATCCCAGTGAGTCCCACACCCCTACACTGCCCTCACATTCAACTGTTTATCCAAATTTATTTCCGAGGTTACTAGTGAATGTGTATCACCACCCTGTCAGGCACTGCATTCCAAACGCTCACCATTCATTGCATCAAAAGCTTTCTCCCCCCTTTCTATGTTTCTATGTCGCCTCTGGTTCTTTTACCAATCATTTAAAATCTGTGCCACCTGGCTTATCATTGGAAAGAGTTTCTCTTGATGAACTCTCCCTCTCAACCCTTCCGGGTTTTAGCTCATCTCTTCTCAGCGCAAGCCCAGCTTCTCCAGTCAATCCACAAAATATTAAACCCTCATCCATGGAATCATTCTAGTAAATCTCTCATTTGTGTATATCCTAAAGTGTGGTTCTATAATTTAACCCAATGTTCCAGCTGGGGCTGAATAGGTGCCGTATACAGATTTGGTGCAGCTTCCTAGCTGTTCTACTCTGTGACTCTAATGATAAATGCCAGAATCTTAGATGTTTCATGAATTGCTTTTTTAACACGTCCTGCCACCTTTAAAGATTCATGCACATGTACCCTGGTCTCCAGCACTGACTGTACTCCCACTCAGGGGCCTAACTTTATGCAGCCCCAGTTTCCGGCCTGCTACCAGGTCCTTGAAAATTGCTTTTCATGTAAGTCCTCATTTACAGTCATGTTTGCGTTCCTGAAAAATGCAACTAAATGAAATGACTTTGTGAATCATGGGTTCCGATAGGAATCAATTGTCGGAGCTAGGTTCCTTGGGACATTTCTGGCCCAGAATAATCAGTATACAAGTTGAAATACTGTACTGTACATGTTCAGCACTGTGAATTGCCAGCTGGGATTACTTACAAAATAAATCACAGAAATTTGGAGAAACACTATACACATAGAAATTAGATATCACTAAATTCACCATCACAAACCCTCAGTAGCACAACTTCTGCATCTCACTCACAGCAACCTGAAACTCTGCTCAACTTCTGGCTTTGCTTTCTCTTCTCACTCTCTCTCTCTTTCCCTTCCCACTCCCTCTCTCTCTCTTTCCCTTCCCACTCTCTCTTTCTTCCCCTTCCCACTCTCTCTTTCTTCCCCTTCCCACTCTCTCCCTCTCTCCCTTCCCACTCTCTCCCTCTCTCCCTTCCCACTCTCTCCCTCTCTCCCTTCCCACTCTCTCCCTCTCTCCCTTCCCACTCTCTCTCTCTTTCCCTTCCCACTCTCTCTCTCTCTCTCTTTCCCTTCCCACTCCCTCTCAATCCCTCTTTCCCTTCCCACTCCCTCTCTCTCCCTCTTTCCCTTCCCACTCCCTCTCTCCCTTCCCACTCTCTCTCTCTCCCTCTTTCGCTTCCCACTCTCTCTCTCTCTCCCTCTTTCCCTTCCCTCTCTCTCTCTTTCCCTCCCCACTCTCTCCCTCCCCACTCTCTCCCTCTCTCACTTCCCACTCTCTCCCTCTCTCCCTTCCCACTCTCTCCCTCTCTCCCTTCCCACTCTCTCCCTCTCTCCCTTCCCACTCTCTCCCTCTCTCCCTTCCCACTCTCTCCCTCTCTCCCTTCCCACTCTCTCCCTCTCTCCCTTCCCACTCTCTCCCTCTCTCCCTTCCCACTCTCTCCCTCTCTCCCTTCCCACTCTCTCCCTCTCTCCCTTCCCACTCTCTCCCTCTCTCCCTTCCCACTCTCTCCCTCTCTCCCTTCCCACTCTCTCCCTCTCTCCCTTCCCACTCTCTCCCTCTCTCCCTTCCCACTCTCTCCCTCTCTCCCTTCCCACTCTCTCCCTCTCTCCCTTCCCACTCTCTCCCTCTCTCCCTTCCCACTCTCTCCCTCTCTCCCTTCCCACTCTCTCCCTCTCTCCCTTCCCACTCTCTCCCTCTCTCCCTTCCCACTCTCTCCCTCTCTCCCTTCCCACTCTCTCCCTCTCTCCCTTCCCACTCTCTCCCTCTCTCCCTTCCCACTCTCTCCCTCTCTCCCTTCCCATTCTCTCCCTCTCTCCCTTCCCACTCTCTCCCTCTCCACTCTCTCCCTCTCGCCTCTCCCACTCTCTCTCCCTTTCCTTTCCCACTCTTTCTTTCTGTCTCCACAGCTTAGCCTTTTTCCTGGCAGTTTGCAGAGGCCAATCCTTGGCCCTGTGGACTGTCGCAGAACGGCTCTGTGAAGGGGGTGGCTCAGCACAGAAGCGGCCAATGGGCTGCGCATTGAGCCAGGTAGTGGCAGGGGTAGTGGTAGGGGCTGAGATTGGGGGGCCAGCTCCCTCACCCCGGGCTGCTGACAGTTCAGCGGCCTGCAGCTTCCTGGGGTAAGGGAGGGAGGATTGAGGACCTCGCTCTCTCCCTGCAGCCTGTGTCCATGGTGACAGTAGCAGCATCTCCTCCGTGTCAGAACATGGTGCAGGCTGGTCCACACTGCAGCAGACAGAAATGTTAAAACTGGCCCTAACAAATAAACAACGTTAAAATGAAATGGCTCAGAGTGAGGACTTAATGTATTTGAACAATTAAACATTAATTACCACTTGCATTGCATCAGAGAAATAATAATTCTTCTGAGAAAAATAAATTTGGCAATTTGCGAATTAGAAACAGAAAAAAATGACAATGAGATCTGCTTAGAATGTCATAAAGCTAAATAAATTCACTAAATATATCAGGGGTCTGCCACAAAATACCAAGTGCAACTGAATTGTACCCGCGGTCTCTCTCCACGTGTTTCAGTGGCAGTCTATCCCGGAGCGAGTGTGTGGCAGGCCGTTAGTACTCTCACCTTGTTGAAGTCACACAGTTTCCAGAAGAGCACCAGCAGCTCCTGATGGAACTGAATTTTCTTGGTAGAGTTGGGGAGGTAGGTCTGAAGCAGTGGGTTATTTAGCAAACGAGCCAGGCCCTTCAGAATGAACTGGAAATCCTTGGCAACCAATGACAAAGAAAAATCAGGTTAAACTTTCTGAATACACACCAACTGGATGAGAGTAGTTTGTAGATACCTCCCTGTCACTGCATAAATTATTACAAGATTACACCATACCCTATCTTCCATATCTTATTTAACAGTATAAAGCACATTGAACATTGGTGTTCATATCCTGCCCAGTTACACCATCACACTTCATTCAGCTTGCATTCCTAGTTCTAGTATCCAGCACAGCCTTTTGTGATATCACCCGTACTGGTGTCCAGCGTCTCTGTGTGATATCACCCGTACTGGTATCCAGTGCCCCTGTACAATATCACCCGTACTGGTATCCAGTGCCCCTGTACAATATCACCCGTACTGGTATCCAGTGCCCCTGTACAATATCACCCGTACTGGTATCCAGTGCCCCTGTACAGTATCACCCGTACTGGTATCCAGTGCCCCTGTACAGTATCACCCGTACTGGTGTCCAGTGCCCCTGTACAATATCACCCGTACTGGTATCCAGTGCCCCTGTACAGTATCACCCGTACTGGTGTGAGCTCTCACTTCCTCTTGTTGTCCATAAAATAACAAGTCATCATAGATGTGCGGGTTAGGTTGATTGGCCAGGTTAAAAATTGCCCCTTAGAATCCTGAGATGCGCAGGTTAGAGGGTTTAGCGGGTAAATATGTGGGGGTAGGGCCTGGGTGGGATTGTGGTCGGTGCAGACTCGATGGGCCGAATGGCCTCCTTCTGCACTGTAGGGTTTCTATGATTCTATATCCCAGAATCCTTATAGTAAATGACAACGCATTATGACTACCAGACCCATCATTTAAACTGAGTCTTGTATAGCTGACATCTTTGTCCTGTCCAACTCTGATTTTGAGCGAAGCATTTTCATAAACAGATAAATGATCATGTGTCAAACCCAGGGGCAAATAGATGTCTACTTGTTTTAACGCAACGATGAACCCATATCCTTATCGTCAACTCTGCAATCAAGGATAATACTCATTACCCACTCACTGTGAAAACCCTCAAGAATTATACAAAATCTTTACTAAATTTGCTCTTACCTTTTGCTCCACTGGAAACAGTCCCACTATCTCAAGTCTCTCCTCATAGCTAGAGTCATCACTTTAGCTTCCTATCTCTGGCATTATCTGGTAATCTTTACTGTACACTCTATAACTTAATGTGCTTTTATAATAGCCACCCAATTCTAATCCGGTCATGCCCATAAGATATGAAAGATATTATGAACTCTTTAATCAAACATTACTTACTGCTTATTTAAAATGGACTTTGTTGGACAAAAACCATGGCTGTTACAGGTCACATAAATTGCAACTTGGCTACAGTTCTGGAAACCTCCAACAATAATTACAAGACAAAGCTCAACCCTCATCCTCGTGAAATCTCACACGAATCATTGCACGGACCCACCACAATCAAGCAAGGGAGCAGTAGACAACCCGTCTTCCTGGCCTCGATTTATAACAACGAGAGAGCCATCAAAACTCATTATACCTGTGGAAGCACTAATAGACATCATCTACCTCCTAAGGTGCAGCAGACAACAGAAAAAAAACTCCAATTTATCTCTTTGTCAAATGTAATAGCCGTGAGGAGCTGATGAGCCAAGGCAGATAAATGAACAGGGATTTACTTGGGGGGAAAACAACTATATACAAGAGATAAGAATGCTTCGGAACTCCACAACTCCCAGACTCCAACTGCCAGAAAGCAGTTCTCGATTCGCATGGCTCACTGAGGTTGGCCCGATGGGTCATGCGACCCTCCCCGATAACTCACCCTGAAAGGGACACGCTATCACAGAGAGGGAACAACAGACCTTAGGAAACCAAGTCCATCGTCTTTGGTTCCCACCACAAACTTGCCACTCATTTCATCTCTCTTCCTGGTCACTGTCTGAGCTGAACCAGATGTTTCACAAATTCAGCATCCTATTTGACTCTGAGCTCAAATTTTGAACCCGTTCTCTCTCCATCACTAAGTCTGCCTACTTTAACCAATGTAACATCATCCATCCCCACTCTGCCTCAGCCCCTCTGGACTGGAATCACCATCCATACTTTCGTTACCTCTAGACTTAACAACTGAAACACTCTCCTGGTCAGCAATCTATCCTTCACTCTCTGCAAACTTGAAATGATCTAAAGCTCGTTTTCTTGAATCTTAACTCATCCCTGAACTCGCTGAACTATATAGGCTTTTAATCCCTTAAAGTCTGAATTAAAAGTCTCATCTTAGTGTTCAAATCCCTCAATATCCCTGATTCATATATCTACAATCTCCTCCAGCCCTACAACACTCTGCTCTCCTCCAATTCTGGCTTCGTACACTCCTGCCTTCCTTCACTGCAGTAAGAAGTTTAACAACACCAGGTTAAAGTCCAACAGGTTTATTTGGTAGCAAAAGCCACACAAGCTTTCGAGGCTCTGAGCCCCTTCTTCAGGTGAGGGGCTCAGAGCCTCGAAAGCTTGTGTGGCTTTTGCTACCAAATAAACCTGTTGGACTTTAACCTGGTGTTGTTAAACTTCTTACTGTGTTTACCCCAGTCCAACGCCGGCATCTCCACATCATTCCTTCACTGCAACATTGGCACATGTGTCCTCAGCCATACAGGTCCTAACCTCTGGAATTCCCCCATAAACCTCTCTGCTTCCTTCTCTCCATCGTTAAGGCCCTCTCTGTCACAACTCCTTCTTTGGTCAAGCTTTTGCTCACCTGCTCTAACACCTCCTCCAGCTTGGTGCCAATTCCTGTCTGATTGCAATCCTGTTATTCTTGTTATGGGAAACCAAATACTCAGGAATTTTAGTTTGAATTAAAGATGCTAATTTACCTACAGTTGCTTCAAGACTAACCGGTCTGTTGCCAGTTGGTTTATCTGCCTCTCCCACAGTTACACTCACTGAGCTCTGCCTGCAATAAGCATTTTCCAGCATTTAAATCAGATGTTGCTGTAAAAGATTCAGGGAGACTTACCTCTTCTCTATGTATTCTAGACAAGTAGTTGACAAACAGGTTCTCAGGACCAGGAGGCTGTAAGAAGCAAATAATAAAGATTGGAGGCACAAACTCTGTACTTGAGGATACTTAACATTATTTCCGACATGTTACAGTTTATTGCAAAATGCTGCAGATGCTTGAATCCGAAACAAAACCAGAAAATGCTGGAAAATCTCAGCAGGTCTGACAACATTTGTGGAGAGAGAATAGAGCCAAGTTTTCAAATCTGGATGACTCTTTCTTAGAGTCTAACAAAGGGTCATCCAGTCCTTTCATAATGGCCTCGTGGATTAACACTAACCAACATGGTGCTGATTCAGAACCTGCCTGCAGTTGACACTAACCAGTGGATAACTGACTTCAATGTTCCCGAGTCAGGGCGGAGGGAGGAAACCTAAAAGCTCTTGAACTGGCCGACATGTACTTTGCCTCTCCAAATGTCAGGTACCTGCGAGGTTCACAGTCCAGCCTCACGGCAAAATGCTGTGTGTGTGTGTGTGTGTGTGTGTGTGTATGTCTGTGTGCGTGTGTGTTCGTGCATGTGTGTGTGAGTATGTGGGACCTTGCCCCCGCTCCCTCTGTTAGAGTCAGCAGTCACCAGCTCGGATAGTTTTATAAGCAGCACTGTGCGTGTTGGAAGCTCTAAGCCAGCAGTGAAGAGGTTGCTTACAGCAGGAACTTGCACCATGTGGCCTCACCTCTGTGTCGTCCATGGCAGTGCTTGTTGTGGTCCCATCCACAGAAGGGCTCAGGCTGGTGGAGGCATCATGGTCCAGGGTTGCGATGAGGACCTGGGCGGCCACCTCCACCAGGGGCTCCCGGTAGTCGGAGAAGAGGAGATGGTTATAGGGGATGCCGTATCCCACAGGGTCATACGCACACACGATATTCAACAGCGATGTAAAGAGAGGCAGCGCATGCCTGAAACACAGCAATCAACCAGGAGTCAGTGAGAGAACTTACAAAGCAATTAACTACAAACACTGAGCTTCTAAATGAGAATCAGTGCAACATTCGGGGAGAAAGGAGGCAGAATCCACACAGAGTATGGGCTCTGGAGAGTCAGGGGTCAGACACTGACCACACTGGACTTTGGGAGGTTCAGGGGTCAGACGCTGACCACACTGGACCTTGGGAGGTTCAGGGGTCAGACACTGACCACACTGGACTTTGGGAGGTTCAGGGGTCAGACGCTGACCACACTGGACCTTGGGAGGTTCAGGGGTCAGACACTGACCACACTGGACTTTGGGAGGTTCAGGGGTCAGACACTGACCAGACAGAGTACAGAATCGGGGAGGGTCAGACATTGGCTGCTCAGAGTACAGAGACTGGGAGGGTTAAGAGTTAAATGTTATCCTTAACTTCGAGCAAAATAATGTAACCTGACAAACTAATGCTGTTGGAGTCAACAAGCAACACTACCTCAGCAATAACCCACTCAGCAATTTGCAAACATCTTCACAGACTTGATCAATTCAAGGACACAGGGGCTAAATGTCAGAGGAGAGGGGAGGGTAAATGTCCTCAACAGCAAGGCAGAACTTGGCCAAGTGTGGCACCAAGGAGCTTTGACAAGTCAGAGGTCAGTATGGGGCTGAGGAAGTGTCCTTGGCCCAGGAATTTTTTCAAATTTGTTCAAGAAATGTGAAAGTTGCTGGCAAGGCCAGTATTTATTGGCCATTCCTAATTTCCCTGGAATTAGGCAGTGAACTGCTCTGTGAAGCGGCGCATTCCATGAAAGTGCAGATAGCCTTGGTTTAACATTTTCTCTGACTGATGGCACCTCCAGCAGTACAGCACTCCCTCAGTACAGCACTGGTATGTCAGCCTAGATTGTGAACTTAAATCTTGTATGGGCAAGAGAGCCAGCTCAAAATACCATAATGGATTGAATTCTTGTTGATTATCACCTCCTTGTTTTGGGCAGGAAGGGTGAAAGGCAAGAGCCCATCCGACCCACACCCAAACATCAGCACAGCCCAAAATTTGTTTCCCTATTGCTTTGCAAAGTCTGGATGGAATCACTAATGTGGAGATGCCGGCGTTGGACTGGGGTAAACACAGTAAGAAGTTTAACAACACCAGGTTAAAGTCCAACAGGTTTATTTGGTAGCAAAAGCCACACAAGCTTTCGGAGCTCCAAGCTTTGGGGGCTTGGAGCTCCGAAAGCTTGTGTGGCTTTTGCTACCAAATAAACCTGTTGGACTTTAACCTGGTGTTGTTAAACTTCTTACTGGAATCACTAATACAGGAGACTTTCGAGAAGGGACAGGGATTGGAAGCATTGGAACTGTACCCAAATAAACCCACCATTTCCAGGAATATCACCCCACCCCACATAGCACTTGGAATCTCGTTTCCCTGTCTGGGCCTCACCTGTTTTCTGTTGAGCAGAAGAATTGGACCCAGGGGTTGAGAACATTTCCCTCCGAGGTGGGTGGGAGGTATACAGCCTCAGAGAAACAGGTCAGCAGCAGCTTCAGGAGCTCCGTCCTGCAGGAACGAGAGAAACGCTGGGTGAGGGAGGAAGAGAAAACTACAGCAAACCCAACTCGCCCTTCACTCCATCAGTGTTAAACAGGCTCCATCCTCTGATCCGAGCACGCACTTAGAATCTATAGCACGGCAAAAGGCCTCTCGCACCAGGGCTCTGTGCTGGAGTTTATATTTCTCAATTTAATTACATCTTCCCACTCTGTCCCCTATTCCCTTCTCCCTCAAGAAGGGAGGCTCAAGTAGGCTCAAGCCCAACCAAAGAAAAGAACCACTGCCTCTTCAACCCTTCCCAATAGATTCAGCCTCCCAATTTTGGCAACATTATTTTCTCCAATATGCAGTCGGCTTTTGTAGTCAGGTGGTGATAGTGAATGCTTTTTTGTTTTCTAATGAACCTTTCAAATTGTAGTAAATACTAACTGATAATCCAGAGAATATGATTTCATATCCTACCATGGGGGTTTGAGAAATTCAGATTTAAATGCAAATCTTGAAATGGAAACCTGAGTTCGTAAAAGTGATCATGAAGCTTTTAGATTGTTGTAAAAACCCATGTGAATCGTCAGGAAGGAAACATCCATTTACCCGATGTTTGTTCAACATGTAGGGCCCGATTTTACCAAAACTTCAGTAAAGTTGGGCGTCGGGCCTATACCGCGATCTGCACCCGATTCCGAGCAGATCGCGGCTTTACCGACACCTGATTCGGGCACGGGTCCAGCCCGACGATTTAAATGCATTTGCATGCATTTAAATCGACTTAATGAACCTCGCGCCCAACCCTACCGCCAAATCCCACTTTACCATGTTCTGGCCCATTCCAAGTCTGCGCTTTTAGCAACCTGCCGTATAAAAATCCGAAGCGGATTTCTATTCTGCAGGGGAACCTCCGAAGCCCCCTCTGCCCTTGTGAAGTCACCATCCTCCTCGACCATCCTTCACGGACCCCCCCGCTAACCACCCAGCAGACCCCCCTGGGAGGCAGGCCCCCTCGGCAGACCACCCCCCCCCCCGGGATCGAACCCCCCTGGGAGGCAGACCCCCCCCGGGATCAGACTCTCCCCAGGGATCAGACCCCCCTGGGAGACAGGCCGCCACCCCCGCCCCCCCCCCCGGCAGAGCACACCCCCCAACCTACCTCAATCGCTGGTCTCCCTCCACCATCCTTCCGTTAGCAAGATAAGCTGTATGTTCCTCAGCTAGATCCACTTTGGTCAACACAAAGATGGTCCTTCTGCCTTGTGGGTCCATCTGGCTCACCAAGTCAGTTACAATACTGCGTTCAGCATCTACTGAACCATCTTGGATACAAAGGATAATGAATGGTACTGGTCGATCTTCCTGGTGTTATCAGTACTGTAACATCAGGAATGGCTGCCGACACCAAGGATATAATTTTTAGCATAAGCAAGGCTCACATGCAGAACCCTAATTTTTTTTTTTTAAGTTACTTACCTTAGAGGATTGACATCATTGTTCCACCGGAGCAAAGTAGAGAGGGAGTGATTCGTGTCAATAGTGGTTGAGGGTAAGAGTGATTTTTTGTACCTTACCTTTTAGCGGAGTTTTTTTCTCAGTTAAACAGGAAACTGGAAGTAGGCCGCGGGGAGGCCTGGGAAGGTTTTTTTTTGCCCAATAAATTTGAACGGGGAGGTAACCTGACACTCTACATCTGTAGAGTCTCCCACCCTCCCCCCTCCTCTAACCTGAAAAAAAGACTCGGTGTGAGAGCAGGTAAGCTCTTTTTTCTCTCTCTTTCATTTCTTAGTAAGGGAAGTTAGCAGGGATGTCAGTGCAGGCAGTGCAATGTTCCTCCTGTGGGATGTTTGAGGTGAGGGACACCAGTGACCCGGCTGAGTACACCTGCAGGAAGTGCACCCAATTCCAGCTCCTTGAAGACCGTGTTAGGGATCTGGAGCTGGAACTGGATGAACTCAGGATCATTCGGGAGGCAGAGGCAGCTAGAGATAGAAGCTACAGGGAGGTAGCTACTCCTAGAAATGATACATGGGTGACAGCTAGAAGGGGTAAGAAGCAGTCAGAGCAGCGATCCCCTGGATCCCCTGTTCCTCTGTATAACAAGTATTCCGTTTTGGATACTGTTGCGGGGGGGGGGGGGTAAAGCCATGGGGTACAGGTCTCTGGCACAGAGTCTGTCCTTGTTGCTGAGAAGGGAAGGAGGGAGAGGAGTAGAACATTAGTTATTGGGGACTCCATAGTCAGGGGACAGATAGGAGATTCTGTGGGAACGAGAGGGACTCACGGTTGGTGTGTTGCCTCCCAGGTGCCGGGGTCCATGATGTCTTGGATCGTGTTTTCGGGATCCTTAAGGGGGAGGGGGACCAGCCCCAAGTCGTGGTCAACATAGCCACCCAAGACATAGGTAGGAAAAGGGATGGGGATGTAAGGCAGAAATTCAGGGAGTTAGGGTGGAAGCGTAGAGCTAGAACAAACAGAGTTGTTATCTCTGGTTTGTTACCTGAGCCACATGATAGTGAGGAGAGGAATAGGGAGAGAGAGCAATTGAACACGTGGCTACAGGGATGGTGCAGGAGGGAGGGATTCAGATACCTCGACAATTGGGACTCATTCTGGGGTAGGTGGGACCTCTACAAACGGGATGGTCTACACCTGAACCAGAGGGGTACCAATATCCTGGGGGGGAAATTTGCTAATGCTCTTCGGGAGGGTTTAAACTAATCCAGCAGGGGGATGGGAACCTGAATTGTAGCTCCAGTGTACAGGAGGTTGAGAGTAGTGGAGTCATGGGTAAGGTTTCAACGTCGCAGGAGTGTACTGGCAGGCAGGAAGGTGGTTTGAAGTGTGTATACTTCAACGCCAGGAGCATCCGGAATAAGGTGGGTGAACTTGCAGCATAGGTTGGTACCTGGGACTTCGATGTTGTGGCCATCTCGGAGACATGGATAGAGCAGGGTCAGGAATGGTTGTTGCAGGTTCCGGGGTTTAGATGTTTCAGTAAGTGCAGGGAAGGTGGTAAAAGAGGGGGAGGTGTGGCATCGTTAGTCAAGGACAGTATTACGGTGGCAGAAAGGACGTTTGATGAGGACTCATCCACTGAGGTAGTATGGGCTGAGGTTAGAAACAGGAAAGGAGAGGTCACCCTGTTAGGAGTTTTCTATAGGCCTCCGAGAAGTTCCAGAGATGTAGAGGAAAGGATTGCAAAGATGATTCTGGATAGGAGCGAAAGTAACAGGGTAGTTGTTGTGGGGGACTTTAATTTTGCAAATATTGACTGGGAAAGCTATAGTTCGAGTACGTTAGATGGGTCAGTTTTTGTCCAATGTATGCAGGAGGGTTTCCTGACACAGTATGTATATAGGCCAACAAGAGGCGAGGCCACATTGGATTTGGTACTGGGTAATGAACCAGACCAGGTGTTAGATTTGGAGGTAGGTGCGCACTTTGGTGATAGTGACCACAATTCAGTTACGTTTACTTTAGCGATGGAAAGGAATAGGTATATACCGAAGAGCAACAGTTGTAGCTGGGGGAAAGGAAATTATGAGGCGATTAGGCGAGATTTAGGATGCATAGGTTGGGGAAGGAAACTGCAGGGGATGGGCACAATTGAAATGTGGAGCTTGTTCAAGGAACAGCTACTGGGTGTCCTTGATAAGTATGTACCTGTCAGGCAGGGAGGAAGTGGTCAAGTGAGGAAACTGTGGTTTACTAAAGAAGTTGAATCCCTTGTGAAGAGGAAGAAGGAGACTTATGTAAAGATGAGACGTGAAGGCTCAGTTAGGGCGCTTGAGAATTACAAGTTAGCCAGGAAGGACCTAAAGAGAGATTTAAGAAGAGCCAGGAGGGGACATGAGAAGTCTTTGACAGGTAGGATCAAGGAAAACCCTAAAGCCTTCTATAGGTATGTCAGGAATAAAAGAATGACTAGGGTAAGATTAGGGCCAGTCAAGGATAGTAGTGGGAAGTTGTGAAGAGATAGGAGAGGCGCTAAATGAATATTTTTCGTCAGTATTCACGCAAGAAAAAGACAATGTTGTCGAGGAGAATACTGAGATACAGGCTATTGGACTTGACGGGATTGAGGTTAATAAGGAGGAGGTATTAGCAATTCTGGAAAGTGTGAAAATAGATAAGTCCCCTGGGCCGGATGGGATTTATCCCAGGATTCTCTGGGAAGCTAGGGAGGAGATTGCAGAGCCTTTGGCTTTGATCTTTATGTCGTCATTGTCTACAGGAATAGTGCCAGAAGACTGGAGGATAGCAAATGTTGTCCCCTTGTTCAAGAAGGGGAGTAGAGACAAACCTGGTAATTATAGACCAGTGAGCCTTACTTCTGTTGTGGGCAAAGTTTTGGAAAGGATTATAAGAGATAGGATTTATAATCACCTTGAAAGGAATAATTTGATTCGGGATAGTCAGCACGGTTTTGTGAAGGGTAGGTCATGCCTCACAAACCTTATTGAGTTCTTTGAGAAGGTGACCAAAGAGGTGGATGAGGGTAAAGCAGTTGATGTGGTGTATATGGATTTCAGTAAAGCGTTTGATAAGGTTCCCCACGGTAGGCTATTGCAGAAGATATGGAGGCATGGGATTGAGGGTGATTTACCGGTTTGGATCAGGAATTGGCTAGCTGCAAGAAGACAGAGGGTGGTGGTTGATGGGAAATGTTCATCCTGGAGTTCAGTTACTAGTGGTATACCGCAAGGATCTGTTTTGGGACCACTGCTATGTCATTTTTATAAATGACCTGGATGAGGGCGTAGAAGGATGGGTTAGTAAATTTGCGGATGACACTAAAGTCGGTGAAGTTGTGGACAGTGCGGAAGGTTGTTGCAGGTTACAGAGGGACATAGATAAGCTGCAGAACTGGGCTGAGAGGTGGCAAATGGAGTTCAATGCGGAAAAGTGTGAGGTGATTCACTTTGGAAGGAGTAACAGGATTACAGAGTACTGGGCTAATGGTAAGAGATACTTGGTAGTGTGGATGAACAGAGAGATCTCGGTGTCCATGTGCATAGATCCCTGAAAGTTGGCACCCAGGTTGATAGGGTTGTTAAGAAGGCATACGGTGTGTTAACTTTTATTGGTAGAGGGATTGAGTTTCGGAGCCAGGAGGTCATGTTGCAGCTGTACAAAACTCTGGTGCGGCCGCACTTGGAGTATTGTGTACAGTTCTGGTCACCGCATTATAGGAAGGATGTGGAAGCATTGGAAAGGGTGCAGAGGAGATTTACCAGGATGTTGCCTGGTATGGTGGGAAGGTCTTGTGAAGAAAGGCTGAGGGGCTTGAGGTTGTTTTCGTTAGAGAGAAGAAGATTAAGAGGTGACTTAATAGAGGCATACAAGATGATCAGAGGATTAGATAGGGTGGATAGTGAGAGCTTTTTTCCTCGGATGGTGATGGCTAGCACGAGGGGACATAGCTTTAAATTGAGGGGTGATAGATATAGGACAGATGTTAGAGGTGGGTTCTTCACTTGGAGAGCAGTAAGGGGGTGGACTGCCCTGCCTGCAGCAGTCGTGGACTCGCCAACATGAAGAGCATTTAAATGGTCATTGGATAAACATATGGATGATATTGGAATAGTGTAGGTTAGATGGGTTTTAGATTGGTTTCACTGGTCAGTGCAACATCGAGGGCCGAAGGGCCTGTACTGCACTGTAATGTCCTATGTTCTAATGCCATTATCATTTGTATCCAAGATTGTAACTGACTTGGTGAGCCAGATGGACCCGTCACATATCCCCCCCCCCCCACCCCTCCTCCACCCCCCAGGTGATCTGGGTCAGAGAGCCGCTCTCTCTGCTTTTTTCTCCCCGCCTGGAAGCACTGCTTCAGATTTTTTTTCGAACTGCGCATGCACAGTTCAGAGCTCCGATCGTTCCGGCAGCACTAAGCCCCACCCACAGCACGAATCGGACCGGAGCTGGCAAAACACGTATGGACGCGCTGGAAAGAGGATTCCGGGCTCGGATCTATTTGACGCCCAGATTCGGCACTTAGACTCAAAATGGTAAAATCAGGCCCGTAGATCCATTTTTACCTACATGTACTATATATACCTCAATTTCCAGCACCAATATTGACTCTTAACCATCCAGTGAAAAGGCTTAGCACTCAATTCATCAAACTACCCCCACTGGGTCCAGGACACAGTCCATCAGCACCTTCTCGGTACAAGCAGAGATGGTCAATAAATATTGAATTGTTAACAACACCCACCACACAAAACGGATGATAAAAAAATGCCCATCACACATTCTGCTTTACACAAATTTCCTTTTATTGAAAAGACCTTCATATTATCAAAAACACCAGGTTAGCTGACCCCAGCCAGGGCAGAATCTGGGCCTACAGCCAATTTCATCCCCATGATGTGGAGATGCCAGCTTTGGACTGGGGTGGGCACAGTAAGAAGTCTCACAACACCAGGTCAAAGTCCAACAGGTTTATTTGAAATCATGAGCTTTCGGAGTGCTGCTCCTTCATCAAGAGAGTGGAGAGGTTTGTGAAACCTACCTCCCCACTCAGCTGATGAAGGAGCAGCGCTCCGAAAGCTCGTGATTCCAAATAAACCTGTTGGACTTTAACCTGGTGTTGTGAGATTTCATCTCCGAAACTCCCCTCCCTAGTCACATCTGTTCACTGACAGCACTGGTCACTACCCACTGTGGTCACTGACCGCTCTGGTCACTTCCTGCTCTGGACACTGCCCGGTCCCTACCCACTCTGGGCACAAACTGGAGAAGATTCCAAGAAGATGTGGACAATGGGCTACATTCAAACCAAACCCACACCTGTACACTGAGGGGCATCACTGCTGTGTCCTCACCTATTCAGGTCATGAATGTAGCTGTGTGGTGGAGAATGGGCAAAGCCCACTCCAGCCTCCCAGATGTATTCACAGCTGTCGATGCAGTGGAGGTCCTCAGCAGTCTCCTGGAGAGAGGTGAAGATGATCAGAGAGTCAGCAGTGAAATCCTACACTACATCCACCACACTCTGCTCTCCCCCCTCCCTCCCTCCATCATCATTGATCAGAGATTGATTTGTATTCAGCATCAGTAAGGAGCACATTCCACACCAGGCACCCAATAACAGCATAGCTTTGTTAGAGTCAAAATCCCTCTACATTATCCCATCAAATACGTTTCGGAGGGAATTTTCCCATCCCGCCCACCATGGGAATCGTAGCGG
The DNA here is from genome assembly GCF_964213995.1 of Mustelus asterias. Lineage (NCBI taxonomy): Eukaryota > Metazoa > Chordata > Chondrichthyes > Carcharhiniformes > Triakidae > Mustelus > Mustelus asterias. The sequence continues at coordinate 16,472 of NW_027592775.1, forward strand.
AAAGGGGACCATGCAAAGATCCGTTGACTTCGGACGCGATTTTCTGGTTTTGGGGTGAGCGCGGCCGGAAAATCCCACCCATAGTGTCAAAATTTACAGATGATAGCAAAATGGGAAGTATAGTTCATTTTCACGGTGGCACAGTGGTTAGCACTGCTGTCTCACAGCACCTGGGAACCGGATTCAATTCCAGCCTTGGGTGACTGTGTGGAGTTTGCTGGTTCTCCCTGTGTCTGCGTGAGTTTCCTCTGGGTGCCCCGGTTTCCTCCACACTCCAAAGGTGTGCGGGTTAGGTGGATTGGCCATGTTAAATTGCCCCTTAATGTCCCAAGATGTGTAGGTTAGGGGGAATTAGCCATGAGAAATGTGCGGGGTTACGGGGATAGGGTGGGGAAGAGAGCCTGGGTAAGATGGTCTGTCAGAGAGTAGGTGCAGACCCGATGGGCCGAATGGCCTCTTCTGCACTGTAGGGATTCTATGAGTGTGTGTGGGTCTGGAAGAACGAAATCAGTCACAATGGGCTAGCAGCATGTTGCCATCGATGTATTCACATATGATGAGTGAGCTGATTTGAGTGGCTCCATCCACCAGATGTCAGTGCATTGGCGAGAGAAGGGTCAAGCACAATGTCGTAATGCAGCAGTGAGCTGACTCTCAACAAAGCCCTACAAGCTTGCAGAGCACAAACTCCCCAACACTCTCAACCCGGCCACCAAGGGGTTTACTAAGGAAGAGGATCCCAACAAAATATCAGTCAGAGGCAGAGATCATACACGTAGTGGAGGCGGTAATGGTTTTAACTGATGCCTAGATACCAACTCATTAACCAGAGGAAATCGTTTTTCCAGATTTACCTCCTCAAAGCCCCTCATAACCTTCAACATCTCAAGCCCATTAAACTTTCCCCTCCAGTGAATAGTTTCTCCCAGTCTCTTCTTATAACTAAAGCCTTTCACCCCGAGGATCATCTCAGTGATGCTCTCCTGAGCCATCTCCTTCCTAATGACAGCAATCTAACAAAGATTCTGATATTCTAACTGCGACCTATCCAATGATTAATGAAGAAGGTTTAACATCACCGCTTTGATTTTACAGTTAATGCATGTATAAAAGCCAGCCTCCCAGGTTTTGTAATAGTTTTATTAAATTGAAGGACACTAACGAGCAATTTACCACGACTAATCCACCTAATCTGCATGGTGGCACAATGGTTAGCACTGCTGCCTCACTGCGCCAGGGACCTGGATTCAATTCCAACCTTGAGTCACTGTCTGTGTGGGGTTTGCACATTCTCCCCGTGTCTGTGTTGGTTTCCTCCGGGTGCTCCAGTTTCCTCCAACAGTCCAAAGATGTGCTGGTTAGGTGAATTGGCCATGCTAAATTCTCCATCGGTGTACCCAAACAGACGCCGGAGTGTGGTGACTAGGTGATTTCCACAGAAACTTCAGTGCAGTATTAATGTAAGCCTACCTATGACACTAATAAATAAACTTTAAAAAAATCTTTTGGACTGTTGGAGGAAACCGGAGCACCTGGTTTGGTTGCAATAACTGATCCCACTGCACTATTCGAAGAGCACTCGGGTTCTCTTCTGTGTTACAGCCAATGTCCAACACTACTGAAAAACCACATTGGCTAGAATTTCACCGTCCGTCCGCCATGGGAATCGGAGCGGCTGAAGGATGAACCATGGAAAGATCCTTGACCTCAGGCGGGATTTTACAGTTTCGGGATGAATGAGGCTGTAAAATCCTGCTCATTATCTGAGTGGTGGTAGATTTCATTATATAACCTGTGTGAGTGGGTCTGGAATACTCCAGCTGAGGCAGTGGCATAGTGCAATGTCACAGGACTAATAATTCCGAGGCCCTGGCTAATGCTCTGGAGATGTGGGTTCAAATCCCACCACGGCAGATGGTGAAATTTAAATTCAGGTAATAAATCAGGAATGATGACTATGAAACCATTGTTGTAAAAACCCATCTGGTTCACTCATGTCCTTTAGGGAAGGAAAGCATCCATCCTTCCCCTGTGTGAATCCAGGCCCATAGCAATGTGGCTAACTCTTAACTATCCTCTGAAGTGGCCGAGGCAGCCTCTCAGTTTCAAGGGCAATTAGGAATGGGCAACAAATGCTGGCCTAATCAGTGACAGCCACACCCCACGAGTCCAAAGACGTGCAGGTTTAGGTGGATTGGCCAGGCTAAATGCACAGGGATAGGGCGGGGAGAGCGCCTGGGTGGGACGCTCTTTCGGAGAAAGGGTGCAGATTCAATGGGCGAAATGGCTTCTTCCTGCACTATACGGGTTCTATGGAATGAATAAAACTCCAGGAACAACTGACGATGCTTCTCTCTCCACAGATGCGGCCAGATCTGCTGAGTATTTTCAGCATTTTTTTGTTTTTGTTGCCGGTCTCCAGTATTTACTGAGTTTTGTCGTTGCTTCAGCCGTGACCTCGATGACCGAATTCTCCTCTTGCTAAAGGCAGCCTGTGAAGTAAAGGAAGCAGGAGGCACACCAGAGAACATTGCAGAACACCTCAGAGCTTGGCAGCATAGCAGCTGCAAAGGAAAATGCTGGGGGCACTCGATGCACTTTGCTCTGGCCCACTGACAGTTTAACTCTTAGTTTTCCCCTGTAGACCTTGTTTGTCATCATACTACAGGTCTTCCACTAGAATTACTAACCCTCCAAGATTATCCTGCAGTTTCAGCGGATTAAGGATTAATCACCAGGACACTGCTCTAAACTGCCCAGGAGAAAATAAATCATCAGCATAAATAAACAAATGTTCTTTGTTTTCCATTTTCTTTGCATGTTTGTTTATTAGAAGTTAGGAAAATGTCACAGATAGAATTAAAATCATGTAGAAAATACAGGAGAGAAGGCGGCCACTCGACTGGCATGGTCTATACTGGTGCTTATTCAACATCAGTCTCTTCTAATTCCAGATATCTCATCTCAGCCTTTTTCTCTCATGTACTCACCTGATTCCTTTTCAAGAACATCTAAGCTATTTTCCTCGACTGTAGCAAGCTCCACACTCTGACCACGCTCTTAAGTAAAGACATCCAGTGTAACAGACTGATTCACAAGGTATCTGTCCGTGAGAATGTACTGGTGCGGTGAAAGGTAACGAGTGCAGGGTGGGTAGTTGGGACATGTCACAGCGGAATACAGCATTGTCAGTGTTGGAGCTGCTGCTATCCATAATTTACATATAAATGACTCAGTGGGCAGGAGACAATCCACGGCACCTACAGGTTGAATAATAATAAATTGGGTACAAGTGCTGAATGATTTTAAAGGAAATGAACAGGTAATGTCAATGGACAAAGTGGTGGCACCATTCTGCAGAGGAAGAGAAAGTCAATTCATGATAAAAAGTGAGAACCTTGAAATCAATTTAAATGATGACAAGGAAAGAGGTTGCCAGCTTTTTATAGACAAGTGATTAAAATAATTGGATCAGAGTTCCCTGGCTGATGAAATCAAATAAAATGTTGGTGTATATAGTTCAGAATGTAGCCCATAAGCCTGAAGGCTGTGGTGTTGTCTCTGGCATAATGCCATCAACTTTGATCTTTGCATTGAGTGGCACAGTGGTTAGCACTTGATTCCGATTTGATTTATTATTGTCACATGTATTGACATACAGTGAAAAGTATTGTTTCTCACGCGCTATACAAAGCTTACCGTTCATAGAGAAGGAAACGAGAGAGTGCAGAATGTAGTGTTACAGTCATAGCTAGGGTGTAGAGAAAGGTCAGCTTAATGCAAGGTAAGTCCATTCAAAAGTCTGACAGCAGCAGGGAAGAAGCTGTTCTTGAATCGGTTGGTACGTGACCTCAGACTTTTGTATCTTTTTCCTGACGGAAGAAGGTGGAAGAGAGAACGCCTGGGGTGCATGGAGTCCTTAATTATACTGGCTGCTTTGCCGAGGCAGTGGGAAGTGTAGACAGAGTCAATGGATGGGAGGCTGGTTTGCATGATGGATTGGGCTACATGGACAAGTTGGGCCGAAGGGCCTGTTTCCATGCTGTAAACCTCTATGACTCTACATTCACGACCTTTTGTAGTCTCTGAGGCACTGCTGCCTCACAGCGCCATGGACCTGGGTTCGATTCCTGGCTTGGGTCACTGTCTGTGGGGAGTTTGCATGTTCTCCGTGTTTGCCTGGGTTTCCTCCGGGTGCTCCGGTTTCCTCCCACGGTCCGAAATTGTGCAGGTTACGTTAATCGGCCATGCTAAATTCTCCCTCAGTGTACCCGAACAGGCACCAGAGAGTGTGGCGACCAGGGGATTTTCACAGTAACTTCATTGCAGTGTTAATATAATAAATGAACTTTTTACAAGAAAGTTGCAGAATGATTGGGTGAATCCAGAGATCACAAACTCATTCCTGAATTGTCAAGGAGTAAGTTATGAGAAAAGATAATTCATTTTAGGAAGTACCTTTATGAAAAAGAGAATCATAGGAACTATAGAAACCCTACAGTGCAGAAGGAGGCCATTCAGCCCATCAAGTCTGCAGTGACAACAATCCCACCCAGGCCCACTCCCCACAACCCCACACATTTACCTCGCTAATCCCTCTAACCTACGCATCCCGGGCCACTAAGGCGCAATTTAGCATGGCCAATGCATCTAACCTTTGGACTGTGGGAGGAACCCGGAGCTCCTGGAGAAAACCCAAGCAGATACAGGAAGAATGTGCAAACTCCACACAGACAGTGACCCAAGCCAGGAATCAAACCCAGGTCCCTGGAGCTGAGGCAGCAGTGCTAACCACTGTGCCACCGTGCCGCCAGAAGGGTAAGGGAAGGTCATGAGACATTAACCATTTAAGTTAAAAGGGATCAAACGAACCCAGGAAAGGTAGGCCATAGTATTTTTCAATAAGAATATGATAGAATTGCAGAACAGACCAGCATAAGCACTTTTCCTTTAGAAAAGGTAGGTTGAATTCTGCTTCAGGAAAGGGATAGAGGAGCATCAGTTCCAGAACATGGTTAGGAAAATAATGGGGGAGAGAAATGGCTGTTTGACTGACAGCCCAGAATCATTCCGTCAGGTAAGAAAGAACCTTTCTGCTTTCAAATTCAAATTTGCTTTCAAAGTGGTGGACTGTGCGGATTAATGCAGCTGATGAGTGGGGAGGAAGGTGCGAGTGTTGGAAGCTGGATAACATTTCACAAACCTTCCACAACACATCCAACTAGAGTTACCCCTTCAGACCAACATCTGAGGAAATCCACAGCTTAGCAGCCAAGGCCAGAGTGGGAGTTTCGAGCAATAGCACGAGCCGGGTGCGTGGCTTTGTATAGTGTTCAGGTATTGGAGAGCCACATGAACTGAGCAGCATACTCAGTAAAGAGATACACAGAGCTGTACTCAAACTCCACACAGAGGAAATTGTTGCATAAAACGCTTTGCATCCCCATCGAGGGCTGACATTCAGCAACAATTTGCATTGCAATTGCCTGCACTTAGTGCACATTTGCATAGTAACCAAAACATTGGCATTTTCCAATCCACTCACTCTGCACATACACAGCATCACCAACTTATCATGTCTTATGCAAACTATTTTACCACAAGCTCCCCAGAGTTCCAGCTGGTCAGTGAACCATCCGCTGCCCAAATAAAGACATTTGGAACAGAATGATCCAGGATACTTTGAGGGGGAGGCGGTGGCCTAGTGGTATTATTGCTAGACTATTAATCAGCAAATCAGCTAATGTTCTGGGGACCCGGGTTCGAATCCTGCCACGGCAGATGGTGAAATTTGAATTCAAAAGAAATCTGGAATTAAGAATCTACTGATGACCATGAAACCATTGTCAATTGTCGGAAAAACCCATCCGGTTCACTAATGTCCTTTAGGGAAGGAAATCTGCCGTCCTGACCTGGTCTGGCCTACATGTGACTCCAGAGCCACAGCAATGTGGTTGACTCTCAACTGCCCTTGGCAACTAGGGATGGGCAATAAATTCTGGTCAGCCAGCGATGCCCATGTCCCACGAATGAATAAAAAAACTTCATGGCTCTGTGCTGAATTAGCCGCTCACAACAACAGTGATAGTCCCCCATTCGGCTTCACTAACCCAGACAGAGGAACAACCAGGAGGCCTATCACTAACTAACACTGGGGTACAGTACTGGTGGGTACAGGTCTGTCACTGTATAACACTGGGGTACAGGTCTGTCACTGTATAACACTGGGGTACAGTACTGGTGGGTACAGGTCTGTCACTGTATAACACTGGGGTACAGCACTGGTGGGTACAGGTCTGTCACTGTATAACACTGGGGTACAGTACTGGTGGGGACGGGTCTGTCACTGTATAACACTGGGGTACAGTACTGGTGGGTACAGGTCTGTCACTGTATAACACTGGGTACAGTACTGGTGGGATTAACTAGTACACAGGCCAGGAAGGCAGGTTGGTCCTTGGTGGGGCTCTAGAGGGAGATTTACTCTGTTTCTAACCTGCGGTCTACCTGTCCCTGTGGTGCTTTCGATACTGACAATATGAACCTAGAGTAAAGAATGTCTGTTCCCCAGCATTCCTCACCTTGACAAACACACAAACAACATTCAGTGGCAGGAAGTTGCCGGGAGAGACATACCGGTCCAGTCTTCCTGTGACTCTGCACCGTGAAGTCGGGACAGAAGAGCAGGTCAGCGATGGCCAGTAAGAGGGATTCAGCGAGAGGCCGAGCTGTCTCATCATCTCCTTCATCAGCCTGAACACCAGAAAGAGGGAGAAAAACATCCATTACAAATCTTCCCATCCCCATCAGACACAGAGGCTGAGAGACACAGATATTTCCCAACATTACACTCGAACCAATGACGAGTAATGACAATGGCGTTCCGTCTCATCAATGACCACTGAGTAAAAACACAGCTGATTGGCTGTCACATTTAGCAATAGCAAGATGTCACTGGCTAGAAACAGTCTGGGACAGCCTCAGAATGTGAAATTCATCCCTTTTTCACTCTTCTTTCTGACAAACGAGTTCTCTGATCTAATTCACCACCTGCACTGAAATACCAGGTCTTGTCAAGACACCATTCAGGATGCTACCATTGATGTGAGTATCGGTGTGCGGGGACAGAGAGAAACCTCAGGTTCCCAGCCCCTGCTGAACACTACATGTATGGTTCAAAGTTCAAACTTTCATAAACCAATCAACGCACTGCTCTGGGTTCCTGCAATTCCTCCCTAGGTTTCAGTAAATGACAATGAGTCAGCTATAAACCCTACTGCACGACGGAGTGATAATGTGCAAGACGTTATATAAAGGTAGGTGCATCAAGCACCACGTCAAGAGGAACCAAGTGCGCTCTAACTGGTTTCAGTGAAGACTCTGTAGCAGCCTCTTTCACTGGCAATGTCAACAGTGTCTGCAACTTGAGGAACATCCGCTCAGAGTCATTGAGTTGAAGGATGAGCTGTGGACACTGCGACACATCAGGGAGGCAGAAAGTTGCCTACTTTGTTCCCGGAGGTAGTCACATCTAGAACAGGATCTTCTGATTTGGTCAGTGGTCAGGGATAGAGGGCTGTGCCTGTGAGCGAGGTAAGGGAGTCCAAAGGCAGGACTGAAGAAGTGTCAGCCTTGGCAATTGTCCAACAGGTTTGAGGTTCTCTCAGCTTGTTTGGATGGGAGTGGGGGATGCAGGGTGGATGAGTTGACTGGTGGTACAGGAAGCCATTCAAATGGGGGGAGCACACAGGAATGTAGTGGCAATAGGGGACAGTATAGTGAAAGGGATTGACGCTGTTCTCTGCAGCACAAAGCGAGAATCTAGGCGGCTGTGTTACCTGCCTGGTGCCAGGGTTTAGGACATCTGACCTGGGCTGGAGAGGAACTTGCAGTGGGAGGATCCTGGTCCTGGTCCATGATGACCATTGGCTGCTCACCCCTGTCAGGGGCAGAGCTGACAGGTGGTGATTTAACCTGAGGTTCAGGTGAAGGGCAAGGTTGAGAAGGTGGGGCCTTCATGAATAACCTCAGCCAGTACAGAAATTGAACCCATGAAGTTGGCATCGCTCTGCATCAACCAACTGCCCGCCAACTGAGCTAACCAACTCTTGGTACCACAGGCTTAGGTAAAACTAAGAAAGGGATTCTGTACTGAGAGTCTGACGAGCTAGGCACTAAGTTGAAAAGCACAACCTCGAAGGTTATAATCACTGGCTTATTACCTGAGCCACATGCAAATTGGCATTGGGTACATAAAATTAGAGAGGTGAACATGTGGGTCAAAAACTGGTGTGGGAGAATTAGGCTTTGGTTCGTGGGATGCTGGCATCAGTACTGGGAAAGTGGGGACTGTACTGTTGGGTCCATCTACACCTGAACCGTGCTGGGACCAGTGTTCCAGTGAACTGCATAACGAGGAAAGGAGAGAGGGCTTTAAACTAAAGAGTAGGGCGAGGGATCAAATGTGGCAAAATGTGGTTATCAAAGAGTAGAGACAAGGGAAGACAGGATCATAGTAATATGGGAAATAAGAGTCAGAGAATGGCAGGAAGGAACAGAGAGGAAAAACTAAGAATGCACAAAGAATCAAAATTAGACGCTACAATGATAGAAAGAAGAGTAAACTAAGGGCTCTGTATCTAAATGTGCAACATTTATAACAAGTAAACAAACTGATAACACACACTGAAGTAAATAAATATGATCTGATAGCCAATATGGAGACCTGGCTGCAGGAGAACCAGGATTCAGTCCTGAATATTGAGGGATAAATGACATTCAAGAAGATTAGGAAGCTCAGTAAAGGTGGAGGGGTAACGCTGTTAATCAAAAATGGCATTGGTGCAATAGAGATGACCCTGGATCTGGAGATCAGGAGCATAGAATCATAGAATCCTACAGTGCAGAAGGGGGCCATTCGGCCCATTGAGTCTGCACCGACCACAATCCCTCCCAGGCCCTATCCCCATAACCCCATGCATTTACCCCTCGCTAGTCCCTCTGACATTAAGGGGCAATTTAACATGGTCAATCCACCTAAACTGCACATCTTTGGACTGTGGGAGGAAACCAGAGCACCCGGAGGAAACCCACACAGACACAGGGAGAACGTGCAAACTCCACACAGACAGTAACCCAAGCCAGGAATCAAACCCGGATCCCTGGCGCTGTGAGGCAGCAGTGCTAACCACTGTGCCACCGTGCCGCCCGTGGATGTGGAATCAGTTTGGGTGAAAATGAGGAATAGTACAGGAAAGTAGTTATCAGTGAGAGTGGCCTACAGGCTCCTCAACTGTGACCACGGTGTAGGGCACAGTATCCAAGAAGAAATAGTCAGTGCTTGCGGAAATAATCATGGGTGATTTTAACCTCCGTACAAACTGGAAAATCAGATTGGCAGTAGTAAGCTGGATGAGGAATTCATAGAACGTTTTCGATAGTTTCTTCGAGCAGCCCGTTCTGGAACCAACCAGACAGCAGGTTATATTACACTTGGTACTGAAATGTTTTTGTATTTAAGGGGATAATTAACTTTTGTTTTCACTTTAGAGTCTATACTGAAGACAGAAAAAAATATCCCCTTAAATTGCTGCACGATTGATCTATCCTCGAGCCTCATGTCCCACTTCACCAAGCTGAGCGTCCATGCTCACATTGTTAAGTTTAAAATACTTGGACCCACTCTTCTCCCTTTCAAACTGGATGTAGAATTCAATTGTACTGTGGTCACTGCTACCTAGGACTAACTTTAATCTAAGGTATTAATTCACTCGAGTTCTTTAAGGAGTGGCATACACTGTGGATAGGGGGAGCTGTAGACGTACTGTACTAAGATTTGTAGAAAGCATTCGATAAGATGCCACATCAAGGGTTATTGAGTAAAAGCTGATGGTTGTAATGGATAACATATCAGCCTGGATTAAAGGTTGGCTGGTCAGGCTGTGATGAGAGGAGTCCCGGAGGGGTCTGTGCTGAGGCCTCGACATTTTACAATTTACATCAATGACTTAGATGATAATGAATTTCCCCTGAACACAGTGAGACTCCATCTGAGGATCCTCCCCCCCATTCCGAACACAGTGAGTCTCCATCTGAGGATCCTCCCCCCCATTCCGAACACAGTGAGACTCCATCTGAGGATCCTCCCCCCATTCCGAACACAGTGAGACTCCATCTGAGGATCCTCCCCCCCATTCCGAACACAGTGAGACTCCATCTGAGGATCCTCCCCCCCATTCCGAACACAGTGAGACCCCATCTGAGTATCCTCCCCCGCAATTCCGAACACAGTGAGACTCCATCTGAGGATCCTCCCCCCCATTCCGAACACAGTGAGACTCCATCTGAGGATCCTCCCCCCCATTCCGAACACAGTGAGACTCCATCTGAGGATCCTCCCCCCCATTCCGAACACAGTGAGACTCCATCTGAGGATCCTCCCCCCATTCCGAACACAGTGAGACTCCATCTGAGGATCCTCTCCCCATTCCGAACACAGTGAGACTCCATCTGAGGATCCTCCCCCCCATTCCGAACACAGTGAGACTGAGGATCCTCCCCCCCATTCCGAACACAGTGAGACTCCATCTGAGGATCCTCCCTCCCATTCCGAACACAGTGAGACTCCATCTGAGGATCCTCTCCCCATTCCGAACACAGTGAGACTCCATCTGAGGATCCTCCCCCCCATTCCGAACACAGTGAGACTGAGGATCCTCCCCCCCATTCCGAACACAGTGAGACTCCATCTGAGGATCCTCCCCCCCATTCCGAACACAGTGAGACTCCATCTGAGGATCCTGCCCCCATTCCGAACACAGTGAGACTCCATCTGAGGATCCTCCCCCCCATTCCGAACACAGTGAGACTCCATCTGAGGATCCTCTCCCCATTCCGAACACAGTGAGACTGAGGATCCTCCCCCCCATTCCGAACACAGTGAGACTCCATCTGAGGATCCTCCCCCCCATTCCGAACACAGTGAGACTCCATCTGAGGATCCTCCCCCGCATTCCGAACACAGTGAGACTCCATCTGAGGATCCTCCCCCCCATTCCGAACACAGTGAGACTCCATCTGAGGATCCTCTCCCCATTCCGAACACAGTGAGACTGAGGATCCTCCCCCCCATTCCGAACACAGTGAGACTCCATCTGAGGATCCTCCCCCTCATTCCGAACACAGTGAGACTCCATCTGAGGATCCTCCCCCCCATTCCGAACACAGTGAGACTGAGGATCCTCCCCCCCATTCCGAACACAGTGAGACTCCATCTGAGGATCCTCCCCCCCATTCCGAACACAGTGAGACTCCATCTGAGGATCCTCCCCCCCATTCCGAACACAGTGAGACTCCATCTGAGGATCCTCCCCCCGATTCCGAACACAGTGAGACTCCATCTGAGGATCCTCCCCCCCATTCCGAACACAGTGAGACTCCATCTGAGGATCCTCCCCCCCATTCCGAACACAGTGAGACTCCATCTGAGGATCCTCCCCCCCATTCCGAACACAGTGAGACTCCATCTGAGGATCCTCCCCCCCATTCCGAACACAGTGAGACTCCATCTGAGGATCCTCCCCCTCATTCCGAACACAGTGAGACTCCATCTGAGGATCCTCCCCCCCATTCCGAACACAGTGAGACTGAGGATCCTCCCCCCCATTCCGAACACAGTGAGACTCCATCTGAGGATCCTCCCCCCCATTCCGAACACAGTGAGACTCCATCTGAGGATCCTCCCCCCCATTCCGAACACAGTGAGACTCCATCTGAGGATCCTCCCCCCCATTCCGAACACAGTGAGACTCCTTCTGAGGATCCTCCCCCCCATTCCGAACACAGTGAGACTCCATCTGAGGATCCTCCCCCCCCATTCCGAACACAGTGAGACTCCATCTGAGGATCCTCCCCCCCATTCCGAACACAGTGAGACTCCATCTGAGGATCCTCCCCCCCATTCCGAACACAGTGAGACTCCATCTGAGGATCCTCCCCCCCATTCCGAACACAGTGAGACTCCTTCTGAGGACTCTCCCCCCCCATTCCGAACACAGTGAGACTCCATCTGAGGATCCTCCCCCCCATTCCGAACACAGTGAGACTCCTTCTGAGGATCCTCCCCCCCATTCCGAACACAGTGAGACTCCATCTGAGGATCCTCCCCCTCATTCCGAACACAGTGAGACTCCTTCTGAGGATCCTCCCCCCCATTCCGAACACAGTGAGACTGAGGATTCTCCCCCCATTCCGAACACAGTGAGACTCCATCTGAGGATCCTCTCCCCATTCCGAACACAGTGAGACTCCATCTGAGGATCCTCCCCCCCATTCCGAACACAGTGAGACTCCATCTGAGGATCCCCCCCCCATTCCGAACACAGTGGACGGTCTGAGGATCCTCCCCCCATTCCGAAACACAGTGAGACGGTCTGAGGATTCCTCCCCCCCATTCCGAACACAGTGAGACTCCATCTGAGGATCCTCCCCCCCATTCCGAACACAGTGAGACTCCATCTGAGGATCCTCCTCCCCATTCCGAACACAGTGAGACTCCATCTGAGGATCCTCCCCCCCATTCCGAACACAGTGAGACTCCATCTGAGGATCCTCTCCCCATTCCGAACACAGTGAGACCGAGGATCCTCGCCCCCATTCCGAACACAGTGAGACTCCATCTGAGGATCCTCCCCCCCATTCCGAACACAGTGAGACTCCATCTGAGGATCCTCCCCCCCATTCCGAACACAGTGAGACTCCATCTGAGGATCCTCTCCCCATTCCGAACACAGTGAGACTGAGGATCCTCGCCCCCATTCCGACCACAGTGAGACTCCATCTGAGGATCCTCCCCCCCATTCCGAACACAGTGAGACTCCATCTGAGGATCCTCCCCCACATTCCGAACACAGTGAGACTCCATCTGAGGATCCTCCCCCCCATTCCGAACACAGTGAGACTCCATCTGAGGATCCTCCCCCCCATTCCGAACACAGTGAGACTCCATCTGAGGATCCTCCCCCCCATTCCGAACACAGTGAGACTCCATCTGAGGATCCTCCCCCCCCATTCCGAACACAGTGAGACTCCATCTGAGGATCCTCCCCCCCATTCCGAACACAGTGAGACTCCATCTGAGGATCCTCCCCCCCATTCCGAACACAGTGAGACTCCATCTGAGGATCCTCCCCTCCATTCCGAACACAGTGAGACTCCATCTGAGGATCCTCCCCCCCCTTCCGAACACAGTGAGACTCCATCTGAGGATCCTCCCCCCCATTCCGAACACAGTGAGACTCCATCTGAGGATCCTCCCCCCATTCCGAACACAGTGAGACTCCATCTGAGGATCCTCTCCCCATTCCGAACACAGTGAGACTCCATCTGAGGATCCTCCCCCCCATTCCGAACACAGTGAGACTGAGGATCCTCCCCCCCATTCAGAACACAGTGAGACTCCATCTGAGGATCCTCCCCCCCATTCCAAACACAGTGAGACTCCATCTGAGGATCCTCTCCCCATTCCGAACACAGTGAGACTCCATCTGAGGATCCTCCCCCCCATTCCGAACACAGTGAGACTCCATCTGATGATCCCCCCCCCATTCCGAACACAGTGAGACGGTCTGAGGATCCTCCCCCCATTCCGAACACAGTGAGACGGTCTGAGGATCCTCCCCCCCATTCCGAACACAGTGAGACGGTCTGAGGATCCTCCCCCCCATTCCGAACACAGTGAGACTCCATCTGAGGATCCTCCCCCCCATTCCGAACACAGTGAGACTCCATCTGAGGATCCTCCCCCCCATTCCGAACACAGTGAGACTCCATCTGAGGATCCTCCCCCCCATTCCGAACACAGTGAGACTCCATCTGAGGATCCTCTCCCCATTCCGAACACAGTGAGACTGAGGATCCTCCCCCCCATTCCGAACACAGTGATACTCTATCTGAGGATCCTCCCCCACATTCCGAACACAGTGAGACTCCATCTGAGGATCCTCCCCCTCATTCCGAACACAGTGAGACTCCATCTGAGGATCCTCCCCCCCATTCCGAACACAGTGAGACTCCATCTGAGGATCCTCCCCCCCATTCCGAACACAGTGAGACTCCATCTGAGGATCCTCCCCCCCATTCCGAACACAGTGAGACTCCATCTGAGGATCCTCCCCCCCATTCCGAACACAGTGAGACTCCATCTGAGGATCCTCCCCCCCATTCCGAACACAGTGAGACTCCATCTGAGGATCCTCCCCCCCATTCCGAACACAGTGAGACTCCATCTGAGGATCCTCCCCCCATTCCGAACACAGTGAGACTCCATCGGAGGATCCTCTCCCCATTCCGAACACAGTGAGACTCCATCTGAGGATCCTCCCCCCCATTCCGAACACAGTGAGACTGAGGATCCTTCCCCCCATTCAGAACACAGTGAGACTCCATCTGAGGATCCTCCACCCCATTCCAACACAGTGAGACTCCATCTGAGGATCCTCCCCCCCATTCCGAACACAGTGAGACTCCTTCTGAGGATCCTCCCCCCCATTCCGAACACAGTGAGACTCCATCTGAGGATCCTCCCCCCCATTCCGAACACAGTGAGACTCCTTCTGAGGATCCTCCCCCCCCATTCCGAACACAGTGAGACTCCTTCTGAGGATCCTCCCCCCCATTCCGAACACAGTGAGACTGAGGATTCTCCCCCCATTCCGAACACAGTGAGACTCCATCTGAGGATCCTCTCCCCATTCCGAACACAGTGAGACTCCATCTGAGGATCCTCCCCCCCCATTCCGAACACAGTGAGACTCCACCTGAGGATCCCCCCCCCATTCCGAACACAGTGAGACGGTCTGAGGATCCTCCCCCCATTCCGAACACAGTGAGACGGTCTGAGGATCCTCCCCCCCATTCCGAACACAGTGAGACTCCATCTGAGGATCCTCCCCCCCATTCCGAACACAGTGAGACTCCATCTGAGGATCCTCCTCCCCATTCCGAACACAGTGAGACTCCATCTGAGGATCCTCCCCCCCATTCCGAACACAGTGAGACTCCATCTGAGGATCCTCTCCCCATTCCGAACACAGTGAGACTGAGGATCCTCGCCCCCATTCCGGCAACAGTGAGACTCCATCTGAGGATCCTCCCCCCCATTCCGAACACAGTGAGACTCCATCTGAGGATCCTCCCCCCCATTCCGAACACAGTGAGACTCCATCTGAGGATCCTCCCCCCCATTCCGAACACAGTGAGACTCCATCTGAGGATCCTCTCCCCATTCCGAACACAGTGAGACTGAGGATCCTCGCCCCCATTCCGACCACAGTGAGACTCCATCTGAGGATCCTCCCCCCCATTCCGAACACAGTGAGACTCCATCTGAGGATCCTCCCCCTCATTCCGAACACAGTGAGACTCCATCTGAGGATCCTCCCCCCCATTCCGAACACAGTGAGACTCCATCTGAGGATCCTCCCCCCCATTCCGAACACAGTGAGACTCCATCTGAGGATCCTCCCCCCCATTCCGAACACAGTGAGACTCCATCTGAGGATCCTCCCCCCCCATTCCGAACACAGTGAGACTCCATCTGAGGATCCTCCCCCCCATTCCGAACACAGTGAGACTCCATCTGAGGATCCTCCCCCCCATTCCGAACACAGTGAGACTCCATCTGAGGATCCTCTCCCCATTCCGAACACAGTGAGACTCCATCTGAGGATCCTCCCCCCCCTTCCGAACACAGTGAGACTCCATCTGAGGATCCTCCCCCCCATTCCGAACACAGTGAGACTCCATCTGAGGATCCTCCCCCCATTCCGAACACAGTGAGACTCCATCTGAGGATCCTCTCCCCATTCCGAACACAGTGAGACTCCATCTGAGGATCCTCCCCCCCATTCCGAACACAGTGAGACTGAGGATCCTCCCCCCCATTCAGAACACAGTGAGACTCCATCTGAGGATCCTCCCCCCCATGACAAACACAGTGAGACTCCATCTGAGGATCCTCTCCCCATTCCGAACACAGTGAGACTCCATCTGAGGATCCTCCCCCGCATTCCGAACACAGTGAGACTCCATCTGAGGATCCCCCCCCCATTCCGAACACAGTGAGACGGTCTGAGGATCCTCCCCCCATTCCGAACACAGTGAGACGGTCTGAGGATCCTCCCCCCCATTCCGAACACAGTGAGACGGTCTGAGGATCCTCCCCCCCATTCCGAACACAGTGAGACTCCATCTGAGGATCCTCCCCCCCATTCCGAACACAGTGAGACTCCATCTGAGGATCCTCCCCCCCATTCCGAACACAGTGAGACTCCATCTGAGGATCCTCCCCCCCATTCCGAACACAGTGAGACTCCATCTGAGGATCCTCTCCCCATTCCGAACACAGTGAGACTGAGGATCCTCCCCCCCATTCCGAACACAGTGAGACTCCATCTGAGGATCCTCCCCCCCATTCCGAACACAGTGAGACTCCATCTGAGGATCCTCCCCCTCATTCCGAACACAGTGAGACTCCATCTGAGGATCCTCCCCCCCATTCCGAACACAGTGAGACTCCATCTGAGGATCCTCCCCCCCATTCCGAACACAGTGAGACTCCATCTGAGGATCCTCCCCCCCATTCCGAACACAGTGAGACTCCATCTGAGGATCCTCCCCCCCATTCCGAACACAGTGAGACTCCATCTGAGGATCCTCCCCCCCATTCCGAACACAGTGAGACTCCATCTGAGGATCCTCCCCCCCATTCCGAACACAGTGAGACTCCATCTGAGGATCCTCCCCCCATTCCGAACACAGTGAGACTCCATCGGAGGATCCTCTCCCCATTCCGAACACAGTGAGACTCCATCTGAGGATCCTCCCCCCCATTCCGAACACAGTGAGACTGAGGATCCTTCCCCCCATTCAGAACACAGTGAGACTCCATCTGAGGATCCTCCACCCCATTCCAAACACAGTGAGACTCCATCTGAGGATCCTCCCCCCCATTCCGGACACAGTGAGACTCCATCTGAGGATCCTCCCCGCCATTCCGAACACAGTGAGACTCCATCTGAGGATCCTCCCCCCCATTCCGAACACAGTGAGACTCCATCTGAGGATCCTGCCCCCCATTCCGAACACAGTGAGACTCCATCTGAGGATCCTCCCCCCCATTCCGAACACAGTGAGACTCCATCTGAGGATCCTCCCCCCCATTCCGAACACAGTGAGACTCCATCTGAGGATCCTCCCCCCCATTCCGAACACAGTGAGACTCCATCTGAGGATCCTCCCCCCCATTCCGAACACAGTGAGACTCCATCTGAGGATCCTCCCCCTCATTCCGAACACAGTGAGACTCCATCTGAGGATCCTCCCCCCCATTCCGAACACAGTGAGACTCCATCTGAGGATCCTCCCCCCCATTCCGAACACAGTGAGACTCCATCTGAGGATCCTCCCCCCCATTCCGAACACAGTGAGACTCCTTCTGAGGACTCTCCCCCCCCATTCCGAACACAGTGAGACTCCATCTGAGGATCCTCCCCCCCATTCCGAACACAGTGAGACTCCTTCTGAGGATCCTCCCCCCCATTCCGAACACAGTGAGACTCCATCTGAGGATCCTCCCCCTCATTCCGAACACAGTGAGACTCCTTCTGAGGATCCTCCCCCCCATTCCGAACACAGTGAGACTGAGGATTCTCCCCCCATTCCGAACACAGTGAGACTCCATCTGAGGATCCTCTCCCCATTCCGAACACAGTGAGACTCGATCTGAGGATCCTCCCCCCCCATTCCGAACACAGTGAGACTCCATCTGAGGATCCCCCCCCCATTCCGAACACAGTGAGACGGTCTGAGGATCCTCCCCCCATTCCGAACACAGTGAGACGGTCTGAGGATCCTCCCCCCCATTCCGAACACAGTGAGACTCCATCTGAGGATCCTCCCCCCCATTCCGAACACAGTGAGACTCCATCTGAGGATCCTCCTCCCCATTCCGAACACAGTGAGACTCCATCTGAGGATCCTCCCCCCGATTCCGAACACAGTGAGACTCCATCTGAGGATCCTCTCCCCATTCCGAACACAGTGAGACTGAGGATCCTCGCCCCCATTCCGACCACAGTGAGACTCCATCTGAGGATCCTCCCCCCCATTCCGAACACAGTGAGACTCCATCTGAGGATCCTCCCCCCCATTCCGAACACAGTGAGACTCCATCTGAGGATCCTCCCCCCCATTCCGAACACAGTGAGACTCCATCTGAGGATCCTCTCCCCATTCCGAACACAGTGAGACTGAGGATCCTCGCCCCCATTCCGACCACAGTGAGACTCCATCTGAGGATCCTCCCCCCCATTCCGAACACAGTGAGACTCCATCTGAGGATCCTCCCCCACATTCCGAACACAGTGAGACTCCATCTGAGGATCCTCCCCCCCATTCCGAACACAGTGAGACTCCATCTGAGGATCCTCCCCCCATTCCGAACACAGTGAGACTCCATCTGAGGATCCTCCCCCCCATTCCGAACACAGTGAGACTCCATCTGAGGATCCTCCCCCCCCATTCCGAACACAGTGAGACTCCATCTGAGGATCCTCCCCCCCATTCCGAACACAGTGAGACTCCATCTGAGGATCCTCCCCCCCATTCCGAACACAGTGAGACTCCATCTGAGGATCCTCCCCTCCATTCCGAACACAGTGAGACTCCATCTGAGGATCCTCCCCCCCCTTCCGAACACAGTGAGACTCCATCTGAGGATCCTCCCCCCCATTCCGAACACAGTGAGACTCCATCTGAGGATCCTCCCCCCATTCCGAACACAGTGAGACTCCATCTGAGGATCCTCTCCCCATTCCGAACACAGTGAGACTCCATCTGAGGATCCTCCCCCCCATTCCGAACACAGTGAGACTGAGGATCCTCCCCCCCATTCAGAACACAGTGAGACTCCATCTGAGGATCCTCCCCCCCATTCCAAACACAGTGAGACTCCATCTGAGGATCCTCTCCCCATTCCGAACACAGTGAGACTCCATCTGAGGATCCTCCCCCCCATTCCGAACACAGTGAGACTCCATCTGAGGATCCCCCCCCCATTCCGAACACAGTGAGACGGTCTGAGGATCCTCCCCCCATTCCGAACACAGTGAGACGGTCTGAGGATCCTCCCCCCCATTCCGAACACAGTGAGACGGTCTGAGGATCCTCCCCCCCATTCCGAACACAGTGAGACTCCATCTGAGGATCCTCCCCCCCATTCCGAACACAGTGAGACTCCATCTGAGGATCCTCCCCCCCATTCCGAACACAGTGAGACTCCATCTGAGGATCCTCCCCCCCATTCCGAACACAGTGAGACTCCATCTGAGGATCCCCCCCCCATTCCGAACACAGTGAGACGGTCTGAGGATCCTCCCCCCCATTCCGAACACAGTGAGACGGTCTGAGGATCCTCCCCCCCATTCCGAACACAGTGAGACTCCATCTGAGGATCCTCCCCCCCATTCCGAACACAGTGAGACTCCATCTGAGGATCCTCCCCCCCATTCCGAACACAGTGAGACTCCATCTGAGGATCCTCCCCCCCATTCCGAACACAGTGAGACTCCATCTGAGGATCCTCTCCCCATTCCGAACACAGTGAGACTGAGGATCCTCCCCCCCATTCCGAACACAGTGAGACTCCATCTGAGGATCCTCCCCCCCATTCCGAACACAGTGAGACTCCATCTGAGGATCCTCCCCCTCATTCCGAACACAGTGAGACTCCATCTGAGGATCCTCCCCCCCATTCCGAACACAGTGAGACTCCATCTGAGGATCCTCCCCCCCATTCCGAACACAGTGAGACTCCATCTGAGGATCCTCCCCCCCATTCCGAACACAGTGAGACTCCATCTGAGGATCCTCCCCCCCATTCCGAACACAGTGAGACTCCATCTGAGGATCCTCCCCCCCATTCCGAACACAGTGAGACTCCATCTGAGGATCCTCCCCCCCATTCCGAACACAGTGAGACTCCATCTGAGGATCCTCCCCCCATTCCGAACACAGTGAGACTCCATCGGAGGATCCTCTCCCCATTCCGAACACAGTGAGACTCCATCTGAGGATCCTCCCCCCCATTCCGAACACAGTGAGACTGAGGATCCTTCCCCCCATTCAGAACACAGTGAGACTCCATCTGAGGATCCTCCACCCCATTCCAAACACAGTGAGACTCCATCTGAGGATCCTCCCCCCCATTCCGGACACAGTGAGACTCCATCTGAGGATCCTCCCCGCCATTCCGAACACAGTGAGACTCCATCTGAGGATCCTCCCCCCCATTCCGAACACAGTGAGACTCCATCTGAGGATCCTGCCCCCCATTCCGAACACAGTGAGACTCCATCTGAGGATCCTCCCCCCCATTCCGAACACAGTGAGACTCCATCTGAGGATCCTCCCCCCCATTCCGAACACAGTGAGACTCCATCTGAGGATCCTCCCCCCCATTCCGAACACAGTGAGACTCCATCTGAGGATCCTCCCCACCATTCCGAACACAGTGAGACTCCATCTGAGGATCCTCCCCCTCATTCCGAACACAGTGAGACTCCATCTGAGGATCCTCCCCCCCATTCCGAACACAGTGAGACTCCATCTGAGGATCCTCCCCCCCATTCCGAACACAGTGAGACTCCATCTGAGGATCCTCCCCCCCATTCCGAACACAGTGAGACTCCTTCTGAGGACTCTCCCCCCCCATTCCGAACACAGTGAGACTCCATCTGAGGATCCTCCCCCCCATTCCGAACACAGTGAGACTCCTTCTGAGGATCCTCCCCCCCATTCCGAACACAGTGAGACTCCATCTGAGGATCCTCCCCCTCATTCCGAACACAGTGAGACTCCTTCTGAGGATCCTCCCCCCCATTCCGAACACAGTGAGACTGAGGATTCTCCCCCCATTCCGAACACAGTGAGACTCCATCTGAGGATCCTCTCCCCATTCCGAACACAGTGAGACTCGATCTGAGGATCCTCCCCCCCCATTCCGAACACAGTGAGACTCCATCTGAGGATCCCCCCCCCATTCCGAACACAGTGAGACGGTCTGAGGATCCTCCCCCCATTCCGAACACAGTGAGACGGTCTGAGGATCCTCCCCCCCATTCCGAACACAGTGAGACTCCATCTGAGGATCCTCCCCCCCATTCCGAACACAGTGAGACTCCATCTGAGGATCCTCCTCCCCATTCCGAACACAGTGAGACTCCATCTGAGGATCCTCCCCCCGATTCCGAACACAGTGAGACTCCATCTGAGGATCCTCTCCCCATTCCGAACACAGTGAGACTGAGGATCCTCGCCCCCATTCCGACCACAGTGAGACTCCATCTGAGGATCCTCCCCCCCATTCCGAACACAGTGAGACTCCATCTGAGGATCCTCCCCCCCATTCCGAACACAGTGAGACTCCATCTGAGGATCCTCCCCCCCATTCCGAACACAGTGAGACTCCATCTGAGGATCCTCTCCCCATTCCGAACACAGTGAGACTGAGGATCCTCGCCCCCATTCCGACCACAGTGAGACTCCATCTGAGGATCCTCCCCCCCATTCCGAACACAGTGAGACTCCATCTGAGGATCCTCCCCCACATTCCGAACACAGTGAGACTCCATCTGAGGATCCTCCCCCCCATTCCGAACACAGTGACACTCCATCTGAGGATCCTCCCCCCCATTCCGAACACAGTGAGACTCCATCTGAGGATCCTCCCCCCCATTCCGAACACAGTGAGACTCCATCTGAGGATCCTCCCCCCCCATTCCGAACACAGTGAGACTCCATCTGAGGATCCTCCCCCCCATTCCGAACACAGTGAGACTCCATCTGAGGATCCTCCCCCCCATTCCGAACACAGTGAGACTCCATCTGAGGATCCTCCCCTCCATTCCGAACACAGTGAGACTCCATCTGAGGATCCTCCCCCCCCTTCCGAACACAGTGAGACTCCATCTGAGGATCCTCCCCCCCATTCCGAACACAGTGAGACTCCATCTGAGGATCCTCCCCCCATTCCGAACACAGTGAGACTCCATCTGAGGATCCTCTCCCCATTCCGAACACAGTGAGACTCCATCTGAGGATCCTCCCCCCCATTCCGAACACAGTGAGACTGAGGATCCTCCCCCCCATTCAGAACACAGTGAGACTCCATCTGAGGATCCTCCCCCCCATTCCAAACACAGTGAGACTCCATCTGAGGATCCTCTCCCCATTCCGAACACAGTGAGACTCCATCTGAGGATCCTCCCCCCCATTCCGAACACAGTGAGACTCCATCTGAGGATCCCCCCCCCATTCCGAACACAGTGAGACGGTCTGAGGATCCTCCCCCCATTCCGAACACAGTGAGACGGTCTGAGGATCCTCCCCCCCATTCCGAACACAGTGAGACGGTCTGAGGATCCTCCCCCCCATTCCGAACACAGTGAGACTCCATCTGAGGATCCTCCCCCCCATTCCGAACACAGTGAGACTCCATCTGAGGATCCTCCCCCCCATTCCGAACACAGTGAGACTCCATCTGAGGATCCTCCCCCCCATTCCGAACACAGTGAGACTCCATCTGAGGATCCTCTCCCCATTCCGAACACAGTGAGAACTGAGGATCCTCCCCCCCATTCCGAACACAGTGATACTCTATCTGAGGATCCTCCCCCACATTCCGAACACAGTGAGACTCCATCTGAGGATCCTCCCCCTCATTCCGAACACAGTGAGACTCCATCTGAGGATCCTCCCCCCCATTCCGAACACAGTGAGACTCCATCTGAGGATCCTCCCCCCCATTCCGAACACAGTGAGACTCCATCTGAGGATCCTCCCCCCCATTCCGAACACAGTGAGACTCCATCTGAGGATCCTCCCCCCCATTCCGAACACAGTGAGACTCCATCTGAGGATCCTCCCCCCCATTCCGAACACAGTGAGACTCCATCTGAGGATCCTCCCCCCCATTCCGAACACAGTGAGACTCCATCTGAGGATCCTCCCCCCATTCCGAACACAGTGAGACTCCATCGGAGGATCCTCTCCCCATTCCGAACACAGTGAGACTCCATCTGAGGATCCTCCCCCCCATTCCGAACACAGTGAGACTGAGGATCCTTCCCCCCATTCAGAACACAGTGAGACTCCATCTGAGGATCCTCCACCCCATTCCAAACACAGTGAGACTCCATCTGAGGATCCTCCCCCCCATTCCGAACACAGTGAGACTCCTTCTGAGGATCCTCCCCCCCATTCCGAACACAGTGAGACTCCATCTGAGGATCCTCCCCCCCATTCCGAACACAGTGAGACTCCTTCTGAGGATCCTCCCCCCCCATTCCGAACACAGTGAGACTCCTTCTGCGGATCCTCCCCCCCATTCCGAACACAGTGAGACTGAGGATTCTCCCCCCATTCCGAACACAGTGAGACTCCATCTGAGGATCCTCTCCCCATTCCGAACACAGTGAGACTCCATCTGAGGATCCTCCCCCCCCATTCCGAACACAGTGAGACTCCACCTGAGGATCCCCCCCCCATTCCGAACACAGTGAGACGGTCTGAGGATCCTCCCCCCATTCCGAACACAGTGAGACGGTCTGAGGATCCTCCCCCCCATTCCGAACACAGTGAGACTCCATCTGAGGATCCTCCCCCCCATTCCGAACACAGTGAGACTCCATCTGAGGATCCTCCTCCCCATTCCGAACACAGTGAGACTCCATCTGAGGATCCTCCCCCCCATTCCGAACACAGTGAGACTCCATCTGAGGATCCTCTCCCCATTCCGAACACAGTGAGACTGAGGATCCTCGCCCCCATTCCGGCAACAGTGAGACTCCATCTGAGGATCCTCCCCCCCATTCCGAACACAGTGAGACTCCATCTGAGGATCCTCCCCCCCATTCCGAACACAGTGAGACTCCATCTGAGGATCCTCCCCCCCATTCCGAACACAGTGAGACTCCATCTGAGGATCCTCTCCCCATTCCGAACACAGTGAGACTGAGGATCCTCGCCCCCATTCCGACCACAGTGAGACTCCATCTGAGGATCCTCCCCCCCATTCCGAACACAGTGAGACTCCATCTGAGGATCCTCCCCCTCATTCCGAACACAGTGAGACTCCATCTGAGGATCCTCCCCCCCATTCCGAACACAGTGAGACTCCATCTGAGGATCCTCCCCCCCATTCCGAACACAGTGAGACTCCATCTGAGGATCCTCCCCCCATTCCGAACACAGTGAGACTCCATCTGAGGATCCTCCCCCCCCATTCCGAACACAGTGAGACTCCATCTGAGGATCCTCCCCCCCATTCCGAACACAGTGAGACTCCATCTGAGGATCCTCCCCCCCATTCCGAACACAGTGAGACTCCATCTGAGGATCCTCTCCCCATTCCGAACACAGTGAGACTCCATCTGAGGATCCTCCCCCCCCTTCCGAACACAGTGAGACTCCATCTGAGGATCCTCCCCCCCATTCCGAACACAGTGAGACTCCATCTGAGGATCCTCCCCCCATTCCGAACACAGTGAGACTCCATCTGAGGATCCTCTCCCCATTCCGAACACAGTGAGACTCCATCTGAGGATCCTCCCCCCCATTCCGAACACAGTGAGACTGAGGATCCTCCCCCCCATTCAGAACACAGTGAGACTCCATCTGAGGATCCTCCCCCCCATGACAAACACAGTGAGACTCCATCTGAGGATCCTCTCCCCATTCCGAACACAGTGAGACTCCATATGAGGATCCTCCCCCGCATTCCGAACACAGTGAGACTCCATCTGAGGATCCCCCCCCCATTCCGAACACAGTGAGACGGTCTGAGGATCCTCCCCCCATTCCGAACACAGTGAGACGGTCTGAGGATCCTCCCCCCCATTCCGAACACAGTGAGACGGTCTGAGGATCCTCCCCCCCATTCCGAACACAGTGAGACTCCATCTGAGGATCCTCCCCCCCATTCCGAACACAGTGAGACTCCATCTGAGGATCCTCCCCCCCATTCCGAACACAGTGAGACTCCATCTGAGGATCCTCCCCCCCATTCCGAACACAGTGAGACTCCATCTGAGGATCCTCTCCCCATTCCGAACACAGTGAGACTGAGGATCCTCCCCCCCATTCCGAACACAGTGAGACTCCATCTGAGGATCCTCCCCCCCATTCCGAACACAGTGAGACTCCATCTGAGGATCCTCCCCCTCATTCCGAACACAGTGAGACTCCATCTGAGGATCCTCCCCCCCATTCCGAACACAGTGAGACTCCATCTGAGGATCCTCCCCCCCATTCCGAACACAGTGAGACTCCATCTGAGGATCCTCCCCCCCATTCCGAACACAGTGAGACTCCATCTGAGGATCCTCCCCCCCATTCCGAACACAGTGAGACTCCATCTGAGGATCCTCCCCCCCATTCCGAACACAGTGAGACTCCATCTGAGGATCCTCCCCCCCATTCCGAACACAGTGAGACTCCATCTGAGGATCCTCCCCCCCATTCCGAACACAGTGAGACTCCATCGGAGGATCCTCTCCCCATTCCGAACACAGTGAGACTCCATCTGAGGATCCTCCCCCCCATTCCGAACACAGTGAGACTGAGGATCCTTCCCCCCATTCAGAACACAGTGAGACTCCATCTGAGGATCCTCCACCCCATTCCAAACACAGTGAGACTCCATCTGAGGATCCTCCCCCCCATTCCGAACACAGTGAGACTCCATCTGAGGATCCTCCCCCCCATTCCGGACACAGTGAGACTCCATCTGAGGATCCTCCCCGCCATTCCGAACACAGTGAGACTCCATCTGAGGATCCTCCCCCCCATTCCGAACACAGTGAGACTCCATCTGAGGATCCTGCCCCCCATTCCGAACACAGTGAGACTCCATCTGAGGATCCTCCCCCCCATTCCGAACACAGTGAGACTCCATCTGAGGATCCTCCCCCCCATTCCGAACACAGTGAGACTCCATCTGAGGATCCTCCCCCCCATTCCGAACACAGTGAGACTCCATCTGAGGATCCTCCCCCCCATTCCGAACACAGTGAGACTCCATCTGAGGATCCTCCCCCTCATTCCGAACACAGTGAGACTCCATCTGAGGATCCTCCCCCCCATTCCGAACACAGTGAGACTGAGGATCCTCCCCCCCATTCCGAACACAGTGAGACTCCATCTGAGGATCCTCCCCCCCATTCCGAACACAGTGAGACTCCATCTGAGGATCCTCCCCCCCATTCCGAACACAGTGAGACTCCATCTGAGGATCCTCCCCCCATTCCGAACACAGTGAGACTCCTTCTGAGGATCCTCCCCCCCATTCCGAACACAGTGAGACTCCATCTGAGGATCCTCCCCCCCATTCCGAACACAGTCAGACTCCATCTGAGGATCCTCCCCCCCATTCCGAACACAGTGAGACTCCATCTGAGGATCCTCCCCCCCATTCCGAACACAGTGAGACTCCATCTGAGGATCCTCCCCCCCATTCCGAACACAGTGAGACTCCATCTGAGGATCCTCCCCCCCATTCCGAACACAGTGAGACTCCATCTGAGGATCCTCCCCCCATTCCGAACACAGTGAGACTCCTTCTGAGGACTCTCCCCCCCCATTCCGAACACAGGGAGACTCCATCTGAGGATCCTCCCCCCCCATTCCGAACACAGTGAGACTCCTTCTGAGGATCCTCCCCCCCATTCCGAACACAGTGAGACTCCATCTGAGGATCCTCCCCCCATTCCGAACACAGTGAGACTCCTTCTGAGGATCCTCCCCCCCAATCCGAACACAGTGAGACTCCTTCTGAGGATCCTCCCCCCATTCCGAACACAGTGAGACTGAGGATTCTCCCCCATTCCGAACACAGTGAGACTCCATCTGAGGATCCTCTCCCCATTCCGAACACAGTGAGACTCCATCTGAGGATCCTCCACCCCCATTCCGAACACAGTGAGACTCCATCCTGAGGATCCCTCCCCCCCCCCCCCTCCGAACACAGTGAGACGGTCTGAGGATCCTCCCCCCATTCCGAACACAGTGAGACGGTCTGAGTATCCTCCCCCCCATTCCGAACACAGTGAGACTCCATCTGAGGATCCTCCCCCCCATTCCGAACACAGTGAGACTCCATCTGAGGATCCTCCTCCCATTCCGAACACAGTGAGACTCCATCTGAGGATCCTCCCCCCCATTCCGAACACAGTGAGACTCCATCTGAGGATCCTCTCCCCATTCCGAACACAGTGAGACTGAGGATCCTCGCCCCCATTCCGACCACAGTGAGACTCCATCTGAGGATCCTCCCCCCATTCCGAACACAGTGAGACTCCATCTGAGGATCCTCCCCCCCATTCCGAACACAGTGAGACTCCATCTGAGGATCCTCCCCCCCATTCCGAACACAGTGAGACTCCATCTGAGGATCCTCTCCCCATTCCGAACACAGTGAGACTGAGGATCCTCGCCCCCATTCCGACCACAGTGAGACTCCATCTGAGGATCCTCCCCCCCATTCCGAACACAGTGAGACTCCATCTGAGGATCCTCCCCCTCAATCCGAACACAGTGAGACTCCATCTGAGGATCCTCCCCCCCATTCCGAACACAGTGAGACTCCTTCTGAGGATCCTCCCCCCCATTCCGAACACAGTGAGACTCCATCTGAGGATCCTCCCCCCCATTCCGAACACAGTCAGACTCCATCTGAGGATCCTCCCCCCCATTCCGAACACAGTGAGACTCCATCTGAGGATCCTCCCCCACATTCCGAACACAGTGAGACTCCATCTGAGGATCCTCCCCCTCATTCCGAACACAGTGAGACTCCATCTGAGGATCCTCCCCCCATTCCGAACACAGTGAGACTCCATCTGAGGATCCTCCCCCCCATTCCGAACACAGTGAGACTCCATCTGAGGATCCTCCCCCCCATTCCGAACACAGTGAGACTCCATCTGAGGATCCTCCCCCCCATTCCGAACACAGTGAGACTCCATCTGAGGATCCTCCCCCCCATTCCGAACACAGTGAGACTCCATCTGAGGATCCTCCCCCCCATTCCGAACACAGTGAGACTCCATCTGAGGATCCTCCCCCCCATTCCGAACACAGTGAGACTCCATCTGAGGATCCTCCCCCATTCCGAACACAGTGAGACTCCATCGGAGGATCCTCTCCCCATTCCGAACACAGTGAGACTCCATCTGAGGATCCTCCCCCCCATTCCGAACACAGTGAGACTGAGGATCCTTCCCCCCATTCAGAACACAGTGAGACTCCATCTGAGGATCCTCCACCCCATTCCAAACACAGTGAGACTCCATCTGAGGATCCTCCCCCCCATTCCGAACACAGTGAGACTCCTTCTGAGGATCCTCCCCCCATTCCGAACACAGTGAGACTCCATCTGAGGATCCTCCCCCCCATTCCGAACACAGTGAGACTCCTTCTGAGGATCCTCCCCCCCATTCCGAACACAGTGAGACTCCTTCTGAGGATCCTCCCCCCCATTCCGAACACAGTGAGACTGAGGATTCTCCCCCCATTCCGAACACAGTGAGACTCCATCTGAGGATCCTCTCCCCATTCCGAACACAGTGAGACTCCATCTGAGGATCCTCCCCCCCCATTCCGAACACAGTGAGACTCCACCTGAGGATCCCCCCCCCATTCCGAACACAGTGAGACGGTCTGAGGATCCTCCCCCCCATTCCGAACACAGTGAGACGGTCTGAGGATCCTCCCCCCCATTCCGAACACAGTGAGACTCCATCTGAGGATCCTCCCCCCCATTCCGAACACAGTGAGACTCCATCTGAGGATCCTCCTCCCCATTCCGAACACAGTGAGACTCCATCTGAGGATCCTCCCCCCCATTCCGAACACAGTGAGACTCCATCTGAGGATCCTCTCCCCATTCCGAACACAGTGAGACTGAGGATCCTCGCCCCCATTCCGGCAACAGTGAGACTCCATCTGAGGATCCTCCCCCCATTCCGAACACAGTGAGACTCCATCTGAGGATCCTCCCCCCCATTCCGAACACAGTGAGACTCCATCTGAGGATCCTCCCCCCCATTCCGAACACAGTGAGACTCCATCTGAGGATCCTCTCCCCCATTCCGAACACAGTGAGACTGAGGATCCTCCGCCCCCATTCCGACCACAGTGAGGACTCCATCTG
>NW_027592776.1:0-40000 GCF_964213995.1 Mustelus asterias
AAAATAAAGACGGAATTCCCTTACAGGCCCCAGTAGATATTGGAAGTCCTGTTCCCTGGATTGTTCGTCTAAGCCTCTGGTTACTTAGCCAGTGATGTGGAGATGCCGGCGTTGGACTGGGGTAAACACAGTAAGAAGTCTCACAACACCAGGTTAAAGTCCAACAGGTTTATTTGGTAGCACAGGCCACACAAGCTTTCGGAGCGCTGCTCCTTCGTCAGATGGAGTGGAAGTGTGCTCTCAAATAGGGCACAGACACAAAATCAAGTTGCAGAA
The DNA here is from genome assembly GCF_964213995.1 of Mustelus asterias. NCBI lineage: Eukaryota > Metazoa > Chordata > Chondrichthyes > Carcharhiniformes > Triakidae > Mustelus > Mustelus asterias. The sequence continues at coordinate 277 of NW_027592776.1, forward strand.
TACTGATTAGAATTCTAATCAGTATTCTGCAACTTGATTTTGTGTCTCCGTGCACTAGTTGTGATATATATAAATGATTTGGAAGAAGGTGTAACCAGCAAGTTTGCGGATGACACGAAGATGGCTGGACTTGCGGATTGCGAAGAGCATTGTCGGGCAATACAGCAGGATGTAGATAGGCTAGAAAATTGGGCGGAGAGGTGGCAGATGGAGTTTAATCCGGATAAACGCGAAGTGATGCATTTTGGAAGAAATAATGTAGGGAGGAGTTATACAATAAATGGCAGAGTCATCAGGAGTATCGAAACACAGAGGGACCTAGGCGTGCAAGTCCACAAATCCTTGAAGGTGGCAACACAGGTGGAGAAGGTAGTGAAGAAGGCATATGGTATGCTTGCCTTTATAGGACGGGGTATAGAGTATAAAAGCTGGAGTCTGATGATGCAGCTGTATAGAACGCTGGTTAGGCCACATTTGGAGTACTGCGTCCAGTTCTGGTCGCCGCACTACCAGAAGGACGTGGAGGCGTTAGAGAGAGTGCAGAGAAGGTTTACCAGGATGTTGCCTGGTATGGAGGGTCTTAGTTATGAGGAGAGATTGGGTAAACTGGGGTTGTTCTCCCTGGAAAGACGGACGATGAGGGGCGACCTAATAGAGGTGTACAAAATTATGAAGGGCATAGATAGAGTGAACGGTGGGAAGCTTTTTCCCAGGTCGGAGGTGACGAACACAAGGGGTCACGGGTTCAAGGTGAGGGGGGGAAAGGTTCAACACAGATGTCAGGGGGGCGTATTTTACACAGAGGGTGGTGGGGGCCTGGAATGCACTGCCAAGCAAGGTGATTGAGGCGGACACGCTGGGATCGTTTAAGACTTCTCTAGATAGCCACATGAACAGACTGGGAATAGAGGGATACAAACGAATGGTCTCGTTGGGCACATGAGCGGCGCGGGCTAGGAGGGCCAAAGGGCCTGTTCCTGTGCTGTATTGTTCTTTGTTCTTTGTTCGAGGTGGGGGGAGGCCGAGGAGGGGAGGTCGTCGAGGTGGGGAGGGGGGGGGGGGGGGGGAGGTCGAGGTGGGGGGGCGGGGGGGGAGGTCGAGGTGGGGGGGGGGGGGGGGGAGGTCGAGGTGGGGGGGGGGGAGGTCGAGGTGGGGGGGGGGGGAGGTCGAGGAGGAGGGGGGGGTCGAGGAGGAGGGGGGGGTCGAGGAGGAGGGGGGGGTCGAGGAGGAGGGGGGGGGTCGAGGAGGAGGGGGGGGTCGAGGAGGAGGGGGGGGGTCGAGGAGGAGGGGGGGGTCGAGGAGGAGGGGGGGTCGAGGAGGAGGGGGGGGTCGAGGAGGAGGGGGGGGGTCGAGGAGGAGGGGGGTCGAGGAGGGGGGGGGGTCGAGGAGGAGGGGGGGTCGGGGGGGGGGGGGGGGGTCGAGGAGGAGGGGGGTCGGGAGGAGGGGGGGGTCGAGGAGGGGGGGGTCGAGGAGGAGGGGGGTTCGAGGAGGAGGGGGGGGGTCGAGGAGGGGGGGGGGTCGAGGAGGAGGGGGGGGGTCGAGGAGGAGGGGGGGGGTCGAGGAGGAGGGGGGGGTCGAGGAGGAGGGGGGGGTCGAGGAGGAGGGGGGGGTCGAGGAAGAGGGGGGGGGTCGAGGAGGAGGGGGGGGGTCGAGGAGGAGGGGGGGGTCGAGGAGGAGGGGGGGGTCGAGGAGGAGGGGGGGGGTCGAGGAGGAGGGGGGGGGTCGAGGAGGAGGGGGGGGTCGAGGAGGAGGGGGGGTCGAGGAGGAGGGGGGGGGTCGAGGAGGAGGGGTGGGGTCGAGGAGGACGGGGGGGGGTCGAGGAGGAGGGGGGGTCGAGGAGGAGGGGGGGGTCGAGGAGGAGGGGGGGGTCGAGGAGGAGGGGGGGGTCGAGGAGGAGGGGGGAGGGTCGAGGAGGAGGGGGTGGTCGGGGAGCGGGGGGGGTCGGGGAGCGGGGGGGTCGGGGAGCGGAGGGGGTCGGGGAGCGGGGGGGTCGGGGAGCGGGGGGGTCGGGGAGCGGGGGGGTCGGGGAGCGGGGGGGTCGGGGAGCGGGGGGGTCGGGGAGCGGGGGGGTCGGGGAGCGGGGGGGTCGGGGAGCGGGGGGTCGGGGAGCGGGGGGGTCGGGGAGCGGGGGGGTCGGGGAGCGGGGGGTCGGGGAGCGGGGGGGTCGGGGAGCGGGGGGGTCGGGGAGCGGGGGGGTCGGGGAGCGGGGGGGGAGCGGGGGGTCGGGGAGCGGGGGGGTCGGGGAGCGGGGGGGTCGGGGAGCGGGGGGGTCGGGGAGCGGGGGGGTCGGGGAGCGGGGGGTCGGGGAGCGGGGGGGTCGGGGAGCGGGGGGGTCGGGGAGCGGGGGGGTCGGGGAGCGGGGGGGACGGGGAGCGGGGGGGTCGGGGAGCGGGGGGGTCGGGGAGCGGGGGGGTCGGGCAGCGGGGGGGTCGGGCAGCGGGGGGGTCGGGCAGCGGGGGGGTCGGGGAGCGGGGGGGTCGGGGAGCGGGGGGGTCGGGGAGCGGGGGGTCGGGGAGCGGGGGGGTCGGGGAGCGGGGGGGTCGGGGAGCGGGGGGGTCGGGGAGCGGGGGGGTCGGGCAGCGGGGGGGTCGGCGAGCGGGGGGGTCGGGGAGCGGGGGGGTCGGGGAGCGGGGGGGTCGGGGAGCGGGGGGGTCGGGGAGCGGGGGGGGTCGGGGAGCGGGGGGGTCGGGGAGCGGGGGGTCGGGGAGCGGGGGGGTCGGGGAGCGGGGGGGTCGGGGAGCGGGGGGGTCGGGGAGCGGGGGGGTCGGGGAGCGGGGGGGTCGGGGAGCGGGGGGGTCGGGGAGCGGGGGGGTCGGGGAGCGGGGGGGTCGGGGAGCGGGGGGGTCGGGGAGCGGGGGGGTCGGGGAGCGGGGGGGGTCGGGGAGCGGGGGGTCGGGGAGCGGGGGGGTCGGGAGCGGGGGGTCGGGCAGCGGGGGGGGCAGCGGGGGGGTCGGGGAGCGGGGGGTCGGGGAGCGGGGGGGTCGGGGAGCGGGGGGTCGGGGAGCGGGGGGGTCGGGGAGCGGGGGGGTCGGGGAGCGGGGGGGTCGGGGAGCGGGGGGGTCGGGGAGCGGGGGGGTCGGGCAGCGGGGGGGTCGGGCAGCGGGGGGGTCGGGCAGCGGGGGGGTCGGGGAGCGGGGGGGTCGGGGAGCGGGGGGTCGGGGAGCGGGGGGGTCGGGGAGCGGGGGGGTCGGGGAGCGGGGGGGTCGGGGAGCGGGGGGTCGAGGAGCGGGGGGTCGAGGAGCGGGGGGGTCGAGGAGCGGGGGGGTCGAGGAGCGGTGGGGTCGAGGAGCGGGGGGTCGAGGAGCGGGGGGTCGAGGAGGGAGGGGTCGAGGAAGGAGGGGTCGAGGAAGGGAGGGGTCGAGGAAGGGAGGGGTCGAGGAAGGAGGGGTCGAGGAAGGAGGGGTCGAGGAAGGAGGGGTCGAGGAAGGGAGGGGAGGGAGGTCGAGGTGGGTGGGGGTCGAGGAGGGTGGGGGTCGAGGAAGGGGGGGAGCCGAGTGGGGGGGGGGGGGGGCGGTGTTGGCGTTGCTAAGGACAGCAGTGACAGGTACCTTATTCTCAGTGAATCCCTGCTCTGTAATCTGACAGCTTTATGGTTACTGATCCCGACAGCAGCTTTTTAAAGACGGAATTCCCTTACAGGCCCCAGTAGATATTGGAAGTCCTGTTCCCTGGATTGTTCGTCTAAGCCTCTGGTTACTTAGCCAGTGATGTGGAGATGCCGGCGTTGGACTGGGGTAAACACAGTAAGAAGTCTCACAACACCAGGTTAAAGTCCAACAGGTTTATTTGGTAGCACAAGCCACACAAGCTTTCGGAGCGCTGCTCCTTCGTCAGATGGAGTGGAAGTGTGCTCTCAAATAGGGCACAGACACAAAATCAAGTTGCAGAATACTGATTAGAATTCTAATCAGTATTCTGCAACTTGATTTTGTGTCTCCGTGCACTGGTTGTGATATATATAAATGATTTGGAAGAAGGTGTAACCAGCAAGTTTGCGGATGACACGAAGATGGCTGGACTTGCGGATAGCGAAGAGCATTGTCGGGCAATACAGCAGGATGTAGAAAGGCTAGAAAATTGGGCGGAGAGGTGGCAGATGGAGTTTAATCCGGATAAACGCGAAGTGATGCATTTTGGAAGAAATAATGTAGGGAGGAGTTATACAATAAATGGCAGAGTCATCAGGAGTATCGAAACACAGAGGGACCTAGGCGTGCAAGTCCACAAATCCTTGAAGGTGGCAACACAGGTGGAGAAGGTAGTGAAGAAGGCATATGGTATGCTTGCCTTTATAGGACGGGGTATAGAGTATAAAAGCTGGAGTCTGATGATGCAGCTGTATAGAACGCTGGTTAGGCCACATTTGGAGTACTGCGTCCAGTTCTGGTCGCCGCACTACCAGAAGGACGTGGAGGCGTTAGAGAGAGTGCAGAGAAGGTTTACCAGGATGTTGCCTGCTATGGAGGGTCTTAGTTATGAGGAGAGATTGGGTAAACTGGGGTTGTTCTCCCTGGAAAGACGGACGATGAGGGGCGACCTAATAGAGGTGTACAAAATTATGAAGGGCATAGATAGAGTGAACGGTGGGAAGCTTTTTCCCAGGTCGGAGGTGACGAACACAAGGGGTCACGGGTTCAAGGTGAGGGGGGGAAAGGTTCAACACAGATGTCAGGGGGGCGTATTTTACACAGAGGGTGGTGGGGGCCTGGAATGCACTGCCAAGCAAGGTGATTGAGGCGGACACGCTGGGATCGTTTAAGACTTCTCTAGATAGCCACATGAACAGACTGGGAATAGAGGGATACAAACGAATGGTCTCGTTGGGCACATGAGCGGCGCGGGCTAGGAGGGCCAAAGGGCCTGTTCCTGTGCTGTATTGTTCTTTGTTCTTTGTTCGAGGTGGGGGGAGGCCGAGGAGGGGAGGTCGTCGAGGTGGGGAGGGGGGGGGGGGGGAGGTCGAGGTGGGGGGGAGGTCGAGGTGGGGGGGCGGGGGGGGAGGTCGAGGTGGGGGGGGGGGGGGAGGTCGAGGTGGGGGGGGGGGGGAGGTCGAGGTGGGGGGGGGGGTCGAGGAGGAGGGGGGGGTCGAGGAGGAGGGGGGGATCGAGGAGGAGGGGGGGGTCGAGGAGGAGGGGGGGGGTCGAGGAGGAGGGGGGGGGTCGAGGAGGAGGGGGGGGTCGAGGAGGAGGGGGGGGGTCGAGGAGGAGGGGGGGGTCGAGGAGGAGGGGGGGGTCGAGGAGGAGGGGGGGGGTCGAGGAGGAGGGGGGGGTCGAGGAGGAGGGGGGGTCGAGGAGGAGGGGGGGGGTCGAGGAGGAGGGGGGGTCGAGGAGGGGGGGGGGTCGAGGAGGAGGGGGGGGGTCGAGGAGGAGGGGGGGGGTCGAGGAGGGGGGGGGTCGAGGAGGAGGGGGGGGGTCGAGGAGGAGGGGGGGGTCGAGGAGGAGGGGGGGGTCGAGGAGGAGGGGGGGGGTCGAGGAGGAGGGGGGGGTCGAGGAAGAGGGGGGGGGTCGAGGAGGAGGGGGGGGGTCGAGGAGGAGGGGGGGGTCGAGGAGGAGGGGGGGGTCGAGGAGGAGGGGGGGGGTCGAGGAGGAGGGGGGGGTCGAGGAGGAGGGGGGGGGTCGAGGAGGAGGGGGGGGGTCGAGGAGGAGGGGGGGGTCGAGGAGGAGGGGGTGGGGTCGAGGAGGACGGGGGGGGGTCGAGGAGGAGGGGGGGGTCGAGGAGGAGGGGGGGGGTCGAGGAGGGGGGGGGGTCGAGGAGGAGGGGGGGGTCGAGGAGGAGGGGGGAGGGTCGAGGAGGAGGGGGGGGTCGGGGAGCGGGGGGGTCGGGGAGCGGGGGGGTCGGGGAGCGGGGGGGGTCGGGGAGCGGGGGGGTCGGGGAGCGGGGGGGGTCGGGGAGCGGGGGGGTCGGGGAGCGGGGGGTCGGGGAGCGGGGGGGTCGGGGAGCGGGGGGGTCGGGGAGCGGGGGGGCCGGGGAGCGGGGGGGCCGGGGAGCGGGGGGGCCGGGGAGCGGGGGGGTCGGGGAGCGGGGGGGTCGGGGAGCGGGGGGGTCGGGGAGCGGGGGGGTCGGGGAGCGGGGGGGTCGGGGAGCGGGGGGGTCGGGGAGCGGGGGGGTCGAGGAGCGGGGGGGTCGAGGAGCGGGGGGGTCGAGGAGCGGGGGGGTCGAGGAGCGGGGGGGTCGAGGAGCGGGGGGGTCGAGGAGCGGGGGGGTCGAGGAGCGGGGGGGTCGAGGAGCGGGGGGGTCGAGGAGCGGGGGGGTCGAGGAGCGGGGGGGTCGAGGAGCGGGGGGGTCGAGGAGCGGGGGGGTCGAGGAGCGGGGGGGTCGAGGAGCGGGGGGGTCGAGGAGCGGGGGGGTCGAGGAGCGGGGGGGTCGAGGAGCGGGGGGGTCGAGGAGCGGGGGGGTCGAGGAGCGGGGGGGTCGAGGAGCGGGGGGTCGAGGAGCGGGGGGGTCGAGGAGCGGGGGGGTCGAGGAGCGGGGGGGTCGAGGAGCGGGGGGGTCGAGGAGCGGGGGGGTCGAGGAGGGAGGGGTCGAGGAAGGAGGGGTCGAGGAAGGAGGGGTCGAGGAAGGAGGGGTCGAGGAAGGAGGGGTCGAGGAAGGAGGGGTCGAGGAAGGAGGGGTCGAGGAAGGAGGGGTCGAGGAAGGAGGGGTCGAGGAAGGAGGGGTCGAGGAAGGAGGGGTCGAGGAAGGAGGGAGGTCGAGGTGGGTGGGGGTCGAGGAGGGTGGGGGTCGAGGAAGGGGGGGGGCGAGTGGGGGGGGGGGGGGGGGGCGGTGTTGGCGTTGCTAAGGACAGCAGTGACAGGTACCTTATTCTCAGTGAATCCCTGCTCTGTAATCTGACAGCTTTATGGTTACTGATCCCGACAGCAGCTTTTTAAAGACGGAATTCCCTTACAGGCCCCAGTAGATATTGGAAGTCCTGTTCCCTGGATTGTTCGTCTAAGCCTCTGGTTACTTAGCCAGTGATGTGGAGATGCCGGCGTTGGACTGGGGTAAACACAGTAAGAAGTCTCACAACACCAGGTTAAAGTCCAACAGGTTTATTTGGTAGCACAAGCCACACAAGCTTTCGGAGCGCTGCTCCTTCGTCAGATGGAGTGGAAGTGTGCTCTCAAATAGGGCACAGACACAAAATCAAGTTGCAGAATACTGATTAGAATTCTAATCAGTATTCTGCAACTTGATTTTGTGTCTCCGTGCACTAGTTGTGATATATATAAATGATTTGGAAGAAGGTGTAACCAGCAAGTTTGCGGATGACACGAAGATGGCTGGACTTGCGGATAGCGAAGAGCATTGTCGGGCAATACAGCAGGATGTAGATAGGCTAGAAAATTGGGCGGAGAGGTGGCAGATGGAGTTTAATCCGGATAAACGCGAAGTGATGCATTTTGGAAGAAATAATGTAGGGAGGAGTTATACAATAAATGGCAGAGTCATCAGGAGTATCGAAACACAGAGGGACCTAGGCGTGCAAGTCCACAAATCCTTGAAGGTGGCAACACAGGTGGAGAAGGTAGTGAAGAAGGCATATGGTATGCTTGCCTTTATAGGACGGGGTATAGAGTATAAAAGCTGGAGTCTGATGATGCAGCTGTATAGAACGCTGGTTAGGCCACATTTGGAGTACTGCGTCCAGTTCTGGTCGCCGCACTACCAGAAGGACGTGGAGGCGTTAGAGAGAGTGCAGAGAAGGTTTACCAGGATGTTGCCTGGTATGGAGGGTCTTAGTTATGAGGAGAGATTGGGTAAACTGGGGTTGTTCTCCCTGGAAAGACGGACGATGAGGGGCGACCTAATAGAGGTGTACAAAATTATGAAGGGCATAGATAGAGTGAACGGTGGGAAGCTTTTTCCCAGGTCGGAGGTGACGAACACAAGGGGTCACGGGTTCAAGGTGAGGGGGGGAAAGGTTCAACAAAGATGTCAGGGGGGCGTATTTTACACAGAGGGTGGTGGGGGCCTGGAATGCACTGCCAAGCAAGGTGATTGAGGCGGACACGCTGGGATCGTTTAAGACTTCTCTAGATAGCCACATGAACAGACTGGGAATAGAGGGATACAAACGAATGGTCTCGTTGGGCACATGAGCGGCGCGGGCTAGGAGGGCCAAAGGGCCTGTTCCTGTGCTGTATTGTTCTTTGTTCTTTGTTCGAGGTGGGGGGAGGCCGAGGAGGGGAGGTCGTCGAGGTGGGGAGGGGGGGGGGGGGAGGTCGAGGTGGGGGGGGGGGGGGGGGGGAGGTCGAGGTGGGGGGGGGGGGGGAGGTCGAGGTGGGGGGGGGGGGGAGGTCGAGGTGGGGGGGGGGGGTCGAGGAGGAGGGGGGGGGTCGAGGAGGAGGGGGGGATCGAGGAGGAGGGGGGGGGTCGAGGAGGAGGGGGGGGACAAGGAGGAGGGGGGGGGTCGAGGAGGAGGGGGGGGTCGAGGAGGAGGGGGGGGTCGAGGAGGAGGGGGGGGTCGAGGAGGAGGGGGGGGTCGAGGAGGAGGGGGGGGTCGAGGAGGAGGGGGGGGTCGAGGAGGAGGGGGGGTCGAGGAGGAGGGGGGGGGTCGAGGAGGAGGGGGGGTCGAGGAGGGGGGGGGGTCGAGGAGGAGGGGGGGGGTCGAGGAGGAGGGGGGGGTCGAGGAGGGGGGGGGTCGAGGAGGAGGGGGGTCGAGGAGGAGGGGGGGTCGAGGAGGAGGGGGGGGTCGAGGAGGAGGGGGGGGTCGAGGAGGAGGGGGGGGGTCGAGGAGGAGGGGGGGGTCGAGGAAGAGGGGGGGGGTCGAGGAGGAGGGGGGGGTCGAGGAGGAGGGGGGGGTCGAGGAGGAGGGGGGGGTCGAGGAGGAGGGGGGGGGGTCGAGGAGGAGGGGGGGGTCGAGGAGGAGGGGGGGGGTCGAGGAGGAGGGGGGGGTCGAGGAGGAGGGGGGGGGTCGAGGAGGAGGGGGGGGGTCGAGGAGGAGGGGGTGGGGTCGAGGAGGACGGGGGGGGGTCGAGGAGGAGGGGGGGGTCGAGGAGGAGGGGGGGGTCGAGGAGGAGGGGGGGGTCGAGGAGGAGGGGGGGGTCGAGGAGGAGGGGGGAGGGTCGAGGAGGAGGGGGGGGTCGGGGAGCGGGGGGGTCGGGGAGCGGGGGGGTCGGGGAGCGGGGGGGGTCGGGGAGCGGGGGGGGTCGGGGAGCGGGGGGGGTCGGGGAGCGGGGGGGTCGGGGAGCGGGGGGGTCGGGGAGCGGGGGGGTCGGGGAGCGGGGGGGTCGGGGAGCGGGGGGGTCGGGGAGCGGGGGGGCCGGGGAGCGGGGGGGTCGGGGAGCGGGGGGGTCGGGGAGCGGGGGGGTCGGGGAGCGGGGGGGTCGGGGAGCGGGGGGGTCGGGGAGCGGGGGGGTCGGGGAGCGGGGGGGTCGGGGAGCGGGGGGGTCGGGGAGCGGGGGGGTCGAGGAGCGGGGGGGTCGGGGAGCGGGGGGGTCGGGGAGCGGGGGGGTCGGGGAGCGGGGGGGTCGGGGAGCGGGGGGGTCGGGGAGCGGGGGGGTCGGGGAGCGGGGGGGTCGAGGAGCGGGGGGGTCGAGGAGCGGGGGGGTCGAGGAGCGGGGGGGTCGAGGAGCGGGGGGGTCGAGGAGCGGGGGGGTCGAGGAGCGGGGGGGTCGAGGAGCGGGGGGGTCGAGGAGCGGGGGGGTCGAGGTGCGGGGGGGTCGAGGAGCGGGGGGGTCGAGGAGCGGGGGGGTCGAGGAGCGGGGGGGTCGAGGAGCGGGGGGGTCGAGGAGCGGGGGGGTCGAGGAGCGGGGGGGTCGAGGAGCGGGGGGGTCGAGGAGCGGGGGGGTCGAGGAGCGGGGGGGTCGAGGAGCGGGGGGGTCGAGGAGCGGGGGGGTCGAGGAGCGGGGGGGTCGAGGAGCGGGGGGGTCGAGGAGCGGGGGGGTCGAGGAGCGGGGGGGTCGAGGAGCGGGGGGGTCGAGGAGCGGGGGGTCGAGGAGCGGGGGGGTCGAGGAGGGAGGGGTCGAGGAAGGAGGGGTCGAGGAAGGAGGGGTCGAGGAAGGAGGGGTCGAGGAAGGAGGGGTCGAGGAAGGAGGGGTCGAGGAAGGAGGGGTCGAGGAAGGAGGGAGGTCGAGGTGGGTGGGGGTCGAGGAGGGTGGGGGTCGAGGAAGGGGGGGGGCGAGTGGGGGGGGGGGGGGGGCGGTGTTGGCGTTGCTAAGGACAGCAGTGACAGGTACCTTATTCTCAGTGAATCCCTGCTCTGTAATCTGACAGCTTTATGGTTACTGATCCCGACAGCAGCTTTTTAAAGACGGAATTCCCTTACAGGCCCCAGTAGATATTGGAAGTCCTGTTCCCTGGATTGTTCATCTAAGCCTCTGGTTACTTAGCCAGTGATGTGGAGATGCCGGCGTTGGACTGGGGTAAACACAGTAAGAAGTCTCACAACACCAGGTTAAAGTCCAACAGGTTTATTTGGTAGCACAAGCCACACAAGCTTTCGGAGCGCTGCTCCTTCGTCAGATGGAGTGGAAGTGTGCTCTCAAATAGGGCACAGACACAAAATCAAGTTGCAGAATACTGATTAGAATTCTAATCAGTATTCTGCAACTTGATTTTGTGTCTCCGTGCACTAGTTGTGATATATATAAATGATTTGGAAGAAGGTGTAACCAGCAAGTTTGCGGATGACACGAAGATGGCTGGACTTGCGGATAGCGAAGAGCATTGTCGGGCAATACAGCAGGATGTAGATAGGCTAGAAAATTGGGCGGAGAGGTGGCAGATGGAGTTTAATCCGGATAAACGCGAAGTGATGCATTTTGGAAGAAATAATGTAGGGAGGAGTTATACAATAAATGGCAGAGTCATCAGGAGTATCGAAACACAGAGGGACCTAGGCGTGCAAGTCCACAAATCCTTGAAGGTGGCAACACAGGTGGAGAAGGTAGTGAAGAAGGCATATGGTATGCTTGCCTTTATAGGACGGGGTATAGAGTATAAAAGCTGGAGTCTGATGATGCAGCTGTATAGAACGCTGGTTAGGCCACATTTGGAGTACTGCGTCCAGTTCTGGTCGCCGCACTACCAGAAGGACGTGGAGGCGTTAGAGAGAGTGCAGAGAAGGTTTACCAGGATGTTGCCTGGTATGGAGGGTCTTAGCTATGAGGAGAGATTGGGTAAACTGGGGTTGTTCTCCCTGGAAAGACGGAGAATGAGGGGAGATCTAATAGAGGTGTACAAGATTATGAAGGGTATAGATAGGGTGAACGGTGGGAAGCTTTATCCCAGGTCGGAGGTGACGATCACGAGGGGTCACGGGCTCAAGGTGAGAGGGGCGAAGTATAACTCAGATATCAAAGGGATGTTTTTTACACAGAGGGTGGTGGGGGCCTGGAATGCGCTGCCAAGTAGGGTGGTGGAGGCAGGCACGCTGACATCGTTTAAGACTTACCTGGATAGTCACATGAGCAGCCTGGGAATGGAGGGATACAAACGATTGGTCTAGTTGGACCAATGAGCGGCACAGGCTTGGAGGGCCGAAGGGCCTGTTTCCTGTGCTGTACTGTTCTTTGTTCTAGTTGATTTTGCTACCAAATAAACCTGTTGGACTTTAACCTGGTGTTGTGAGACTTCTTACTGTACTTATCCAGTAACAGAAACACCACACTGCCTCAGTGCTGTCAGCCCCTTGGAATCGCTCTAACTTTCCTCAGCTTATGTTTGTCAGGAATGGGCCAATGGTTTTGCAGCTTCTGTCAATAACTCTCCTCGCTGGCCAGCTGTTCAAACCTCCCTCTGACCTTCCACCTCGTCTGAACCTCACAATCTAAACACGCAGCTTAATGCTAAGCATCCCCAACAAAGAACACATTACTTTCCCCTTCGTAGTGATTCGGAGCAGTAGGCCTTTCAGCCCATTCAGCCTGTTCTAGCAGTCACTGAGATCATGGCTGGTTAGATTGTGGCCTTAACTCCACTCTCCTGCCTGTCCCCTGACTCAGATCAACAATCTGTCTAACTCTGTCTTGTATATATTCAATGACCCAGCCTGCACAGCTCCCTGGATTGAGAACTGCAAAGATTAACCAGCCTTTGAGAAGAAATTCCTCCACAGTTCTGTCTTAAATTGGAGACCATGATGTGGAGATGCCGGCGTTGGACTGGGGTAAACACAGTAAGAAGTCTCACAAGACCAGGTTAAAGTCCAACAGGTTTATTTGGTAGCACAAGCCACTAGCTTTCAGAGCGCTGCTCCTTCATCAGGTGAGTGAAGAGCTCTGTTCACAAACAGGGCACATAAAGACACAAACTCAATTTACAAGATAATGGTTGGAATGCGAGTCTTTACAGGTAATCAAGTCTTAAAGGTACAGACAATGTGAGTGGAGAGAGGGTTAAGCACAGGTTAAAGAGATGTGTATTGTCTCCAGACAGGACAGTTAGTGAGATTTTGTAAGCCCAGGCAAGTCGTGAGGGTTACAGATAGTGTGACATGAACCCAAGATCCCGGTTGAGGCCGTCCTCATGTGTGCGAAACTTGGCTACCAGTTTCTGCTCAGCGACTCAGCCCAAAAATACACAAGGCCAACACACCCGGCCGTCCCATCGTATCGGGCAACGGGACCCTGTGCAAGAACTTCTCCGGCTATGTCGAGGGCATCCTGAAACCCATTGTACAAAGAACCCCCAGCTTTTGTCGCGACACTACGGACTTCCTACAGAAACTCAGCACACATGGAGCAGTTGAACCAGGAGCACTCCTCGTCACAATGGATGTCTCGGCACTCTACACCAGCATCCCCCACGATGATGGCATTGCTGCAACTGCCTCAGTACTCAATGCCGACAACTGCCAATCTCCAGATGCAATTTTACAACTCATCCGCTTCATCCTGGACCACACTGTCTTCACTTTCAACAACCAGTTCTTCATCAAGACACATGGAACAGCCATGGGACCAAATTCACACCTCAATATGCCAACATCTTCATGCACAGGTTCAAACAAGACCTCTTCACCGCACAGGACCTTCAACCGATGCTATACACTCGATACATCGATGACATTTTCTTCCTTTGGACTCATGGCGAACAATCACTGAAACAACTATATGATGACATCAACAAGTTCCATCCCACCATCAGACTCACCATGGACTACTCTCCGGAATCGGTTGCATTCTTGGACACACGCATCTCCATTAAGGACGGTCACCTCAGCACCTCACTGTACCGCAAGCCCACGGATAACCTCACGGTGCTCCACTTCTCCAGCCTCCACCCTAAACACGTTAAAGAAGCCATCCCCTACGGACAAGCCCTCCGTATACACAGGATCTGCTCGGATGAGGAGGATCGCAACAGACACCTACAGATGCTGAAAGATGCCCTCATAAGAACAGGATATGGCGCTCGACTCATCGATCAACAGTTCTGACGTGCCACAGCGAAAAACCGCACCGACCTTCTCAGAGAAGACAAACACGGGACACTGCGGACAGAGTACCCTTCGTCGTCCAGTACTTCCCCGGAGCGGAGAAGCTACGACAGCTTCTCCGGAGCCTTCAACATGTCACTGATGAAGATGAACATCTCGCAAAGGCCATCCCCACACCCCCACTTCTTGCCTTCAAACAACCGCACAACCTCAAACAGACCATTGTCCGCAGCAAACTACCCAGCCTTCAGGAGTACAGTGACCACAACACCACACAACCCTGTCACAGCAACCTCTGCAAGACGTGCCGGATCATCGACACAGATGCCATCATCTCACGTGAGAACACCATCCACCAGGTACACGGTACATACACTTGCAACTCGGCCAACATTGTCTACCTGATACACTGCAGGAAAGGATGTCCCGAGGCATGGTACATTGGGGAGACCATGCAGATGCTACGACAATGGATGAATGGACACCGCTCGACAATCACCAGGCAGGAGTGTTCCCTTCCTGTTGGGGAACACTTCAGCAGTCATGGGCAGTCAGCCTCTGATCTTTGGGTAAGCATTCTCCAAGGCAGCCTTCACGACACACGACAGCGCAGAATCGCTGAGCAGTAACGTATAGCCAAGTTCCGCACACATGAGGACGGCCAGAACCGAGATCTTGGGTTCATGTCACACTATCTCTAACCCTCACGACTTGCCTGGGCTTGCAAAATCTCACTAACTGTCCTGGCTGGAGACAATACACATCTCTTTACCCTGTGCTTAACCCTCTCTCCACTCGCATTGTCTGTACCTTTAAGACTTGATTACCTGTAAAGACTCGCATTCCAACCACAAATTGAGTTTGTGTCTTTATATGCCCTGTTTGTGAACACAACTCCCACTCACTTGATGAAGGAGCAGCGCTCTGAAAGCTTGTGCTAACCAAATAAACCTGTTGGATTTAACCAGGTGTTGTGAGACTTCTTACTTAAATTGGAGACACCTTGTTTTGACAAATGTACCTCCTGGCCTGAGGGGAAACTTCCTCTCAGCATCTCCGCTGATAAGCCTCCCTCAGAAGAAGGTGTGGCCTCCCCAATGCCCTGTACATTTGCAGCAAGACTTCCTGACGTTTATACTCCAGCCCTTATGCAATAAAGGCCAACTTTCCATTTGCCTTCCTGACCACTTGCTAACTTTCTGTGATTCACGTACAGGAACACCCAGATCCCTCTGTCTTCCAGCAACGTGCAGCCTTTGTTTAAATTAAATCCTGCTTTCCAATTCTTCCTGCCCAAGTGGATAACCTCACGTTTTATTCCATCTGTCACATTTGTGTCCACTCACCTTAGCTGTCTCTACCCCCCCTGCAGACCCTGTATCCTCTTCAATATTCACTTTCCTAGCGATCTTTGAATCAGCTGCTGATTTAGCTGTAGTATCGTCAGTCCCAATTCCACAATCCCGTTATTCCACCTGGATTCCCTTCACCATTCCTTATTCCTCCTGAACTTCCCTCTGACGGGGCAGGGTCCATGTCAGAGGCAACCTCCCTTTCACCATCAGCTTGTGTGATTTATTTATGGATTCAGGGATAGGTCTGCTCAGAGGGTGGTGAGTGTCTGGAACAAGCTGCCAGAGGTAGTAGTAGAGGTGGGTACAATTTTGTCTTTTAAAAAGCATTTAGACAGTTACTTGGGTACGATGGGTTTAGAGGGATATGGGCCAAATGTGGGCAATTGGGACTAGCTTAGTGGTTAAAAACTGGACGGCACGGACAGGTTGGGCCGAAGGGCCTGTTTCCATGCTGTGAACCTCTATGCTCATTGCTGACTCTCCAGCCTACCTCCCCTCAGGTCGGACGAAGCTGCCACATAAGCGAAGGTGTCCATGTTGATGATGTCGATGACCGGGCTGAGCACACGGGTCGGGTCCTGACACAGAGAATGCACAGTAACTAGACATGACCGAGGCATGATCACACATGAGCCCCAAGCCACCCGTGCACAACGTGTGATGGGACTTTACCCTAGGCTGCCCGTCTCTACCTCTACTCTGACTGTGACGGTGCCCTCGTGCATCAGTCGCTGAAAGTAAGCGCGCAGGTGCAGCAGGCGGTAAAGAAGGTGAATGCTATGTTGGTCTTCATAGCGAGAGGATTTGAGTACAGGAATAGGGATGTTTTGCTGCAATTCTATAGGACATTGGTGAGGCCACATCTGAAGTATTGCGTGCAGTTTTGGTGTCCTTATCTGAGGAAGGATGTCCTTGCTATAGAGCGAGTACAGCGAAGGTTTACCAGGCTGATTCCTGGGATTGGCAGGTCTGTCATATGAGGAGAGACTAAGTCGGTTAGGATTATATTCAGTGGAGTTTAGAAGAGTGAGAGGGGATCTCATAGAAACTTATAAAATTCTAACAGAGTTAGACAGGGTAGATTCAGAAAGAATGTTCCCGATGGTGGGGGAGTCCAGAACTAGGGGTCATAGATTGAGGATAAGGGGTAAACCTTTTAGAACTGAGGTGAGGAGAATTTTCTTCACCCAGAGGATGGTGAATGTGTGGAATTCACTCCCACAGAATGTAGTTGAGGCCAAAACATTGTCTGATTTCAAGAAGAAATTAGATATAGCTCTTGGGATCAAGGGATCCCTGCTGCCTGGGATGGAACATTAAAGTTATGAAGAGAGGTTGAGTAGGCTTGGGTTGTTTTCATTGGAGCAAAGAAGAGTGAGGGGTGACCTGGTCGAGGTGTACAAGATTATGAGGGGCATGGACAGGGTGGATAGGGAGCAGCTGTTCCCCTTAGTTGAAGGGTCAGTTACGAGGGGACAGAGGTTCAAGGTGAGGGGCAGGAGGTTTAGGGATGTGAGGAAATCTGAGGAAAAACTTTTACCCAGAGGGTGGTGACGGTCTGGAATGCGCTGCCTGGGAGGGTGGTGGAGGCGGGATGCCTCACATCCTTTAAAAAGTATCTGGATGAGCACTTGGCACATCATAACATTCAGGGCTATGGACCAAGTGCTGGCAGATGGGATTAGGTGGAAATTCAGGTGTTTCTAATGTGTCGTTGCAGACTGGATGGGCTGAAGGGCCTCTTCTGTGCTGTGCGATTCTATGATATGGGAAGACGGGGGGATCAGGATATTTGAATTTGATGATCAGCCATGATCATAATGAATGGTGGAGCAGGCTCGAAGGGCTGAATGGCCTCCTCCTGCTTCTAGTTTCTATATTTCTATGGGATGTATCACAAGGACATCAAAAATAAGAGTGGAATTAGATGATTCAGCCCCTGTCCCGAGCCTGCTCCCCGTATCCCTTCGTTCTGAGAGGGATCCGGAATCCTTCAGTACATTGAGTGAGGAAGCATCCAGATTGGAGAATTCCAAAGATTCATCACCTTCGATAGGGAGAAAGCTCTCCTCATCTCAGTCCCAAATTCCTGATCCTTTATCCCGTCCCAGCCTGGGGAAACCACCTCCCTATTAAACTGCTGCAGAAACGTGTAGGGTTCTCATGGAGAATATATTCAGTCTCTCGGGCCACCCTCTCACCCCAGGAACCAATCCGCTGAAGCTTTGCTGAAACTGTGGCCCCAGTGAAGCCTGTACAATTCCAGCAAAACGTCTTCATTCTTGTACATCGATCACCTTGCAAAAAGGCCACTGGCCTTCCCAATCACTTTCCGCTCTGCATGCTGCGTTTCTATTCCAAACACAAGGAGCACCGAGTCCGAGGAACAATGTTAAAATGTTTCACACCTGCTGAGACACGGTTCTGCTAATCTATTGTGACCAATAATCTCATACTTCCCCCAAGTTAAATCATCCCGAGAGACCGGATCAATCACTCCCGGCACTCCGAGAGAAACGGGATCGATCACTCCCGGCACTCCGAGAGAGACGGGATCGATCACTCCTGCCACTCCAAGAGAGACGGGATCGATCGATCCCTTTTCCCTGAGAGAGACGGGATCGATCGCTCCCTTTTCCCTGAGAGAGACGGGATCGATCGCTCCCTTTTCTCTGAGAGAGACGGGATCGATCGATCCCTTTTCTCTGAGAGAGACGGGATCGATCGATCCCTTTACTCAGAGAGGCACGATCGATCCCTTTACTAAGAGAGGCGGGATCGATCGATCCCTTTACTCTGGAGGCGGGAATCGCTCGATCCTTGTATCCTGGAGGTGGGATCGCTCGATCCCAGTACTCTGGAGGTGAGATCGCTCGGTCCCTGTACTCTGGAGGCGGGATCGCTCGGTCCCTGTACTCTGGAGGCGCGATCGCTCGGACCCTGTACTCTGGAGGCGGGATCGCTCGATCCCAGTACTCTGGAGGTGAGATCGCTCGGTCCCTGTACTCTGGAGGCGGGATCGCTCGGTCCCTGTACTCTGGAGGCGCGATCGCTCGGACCCTGTACTCTGGAGGCGGGATCGCTCGATCCCTGTACTCTGGAGGTGGGATCGCTCGATCCCTGTACTCTGGAGGCGGGATCGCTCGATCCCTGTACTCTGGAGGCGGGATCGCTCGATCCCTGTACTCTGGAGGCGGGATCGCTCGATCCCTGTACTCTGGAGGCGGGATCGCTCGATCCCTGTACTCTGGAGGCGGGATCGCTCGATCCCTGTACTCTGGAGGCGGGATCGCTCGATCCCTGTACTCTGGAGGCGGGATCGCTCGATCCCTGTACTCTGGAGGCGGGATCGCTCGATCCCTGTACTCTGGAGGCGGGATCGCTCGATCCCTGTACTCTGGAGGCGGGATCGCTCGATCCCTGTACTCTGGAGGCGGGATCACTCGATCCCTGTACTCTGGAGGCGGGATCGCTCGATCCCTGTACTCTGGAGGCGGGATCGCTCGATCCCTGTACTCTGGAGGCGGGATCGCTCGGTCCCTGTACTCTGGAGGCGGGATCGCTCGGTCCCTGTACTCTGGAGGCGGGATCGCTCGGTCCCTGTACTCTGGAGGCGGGATCGCTCGGTCCCTGTACTCTGGAGGCGGGATCGCTCGGTCCCTGTACTCTGGAGGCGGGATCGCTCGGTCCCTGTACTCTGGAGGCGGGATCGCTCGGTCCCTGTACTCTGGAGGCGGGATCGCTCGGTCCCTGTACTCTGGAGGCGGGATCGCTCGGTCCCTGTACTCTGGAGGCGGGATCGCTCGGTCCCTGTACTCTGGAGGCGGGATCGCTCGGTCCCTGTACTCTGGAGGCGGGATCGCTCGGTCCCTGTACTCTGGAGGCGGGATCGCTCGGTCCCTGTACTCTGGAGGCGGGATCGCTCGGTCCCTGTACTCTGGAGGCGGGATCGCTCGGTCCCTGTACTCTGGAGGCGGGATCGCTCGGTCCCTGTACTCTGGAGGCGGGATCGCTCGGTCCCTGTACTCTGGAGGCGGGATCGCTCGGTCCCTGTACTCTGGAGGCGGGATCGCTCGGTCCCTGTACTCTGGAGGCGGGATCGCTCGGTCCCTGTACTCTGGAGGCGGGATCGCTCGATCCCTGTACTCTGGAGGCGGGATCGCTCGGTCCCTGTACTCTGGAGGCGGGATCACTCGGTCCCTGTACTCTGGAGGCGGGATCACTCGGTCCCTGTACTCTGGAGGCGGGATCGCTCGGTCCCTGTACTCTGGAGGCGGGATCGCTCGGTCCCTGTACTCTGGAGGCGGGATCGCTCGATCCCTTTACCCTGATGATTGAAGGCTATGTCTCACCTCTTTGGCTCTCTGGAGCAGGGGAGGCAGCCAATCCTTGTTGACCTCACAGTGACTGTCCAGGAAGGTCAGGACTCCAGCTTCAGCAACTTCAGCTCCTCGGACCCGCGACCGGATCAACCCTGACACAAGCACAACGTCATTGCCGAGAGGCTGGAGCACCAGTGTGTAAGCTCAGAGCTGCTCTGTTTATAATAACTCAATAATCAGACCATTGACGAGAAATAATCACATCCCCACAGACGGCAAAACCATCCTGTCTTCAAACACCTCCAAATTCCCTAACCCCCAACCTGTTAGAAAACACCCACTGCTGTCTGCTGAGTGAGAGGTGAAGTGTTCCACAGTCAAATAGCTGGACAACAATTCCACATGAAGAGCACACGCTCAGTACCAGCTCTCTGACGCTCTGCGGAACCATGGTTCAGTTCTGGGTTCGTGTCTTTGGGAGAAGAATGGGGAGTGGGGTCTCGGACCCTGAAAATAAAGAATCAAACTGGGGTGCCTTTGGTCTCCCAGGCTGGGGGGTGACCGCACCACCCTGTCCCTCTGTGCCCCCTCCCCTCACCGCATCCTCCTCCCAACACCAAGTAAAGCTGCTGCCCATATTCACAGCCCCAGTCTCTATCACAGGCGGGAAGCTGGAACTGTGAAATAAGAATGGAAACTCCCTCCATACCGACACTATAGCTAGTGCTATATGAGTGGTACGACGGCACAGTGGTTAGCACTGCTACCTCACTGCGCCAGGGACCTGGGTTCGATTCCCAGCTCAGGTCACTGTCTGTGTGGGGTTTGCGCGTTCTCCCCGTGTCTGCGTGGGTTTCCTCCGGGTGCTCCGGTTTCCTCCCACAGTTCAAAGATGTGCGGTTAGGTTGATTGGCCATGCTAAACCCTTAGTGTCAGGGGGACTAGCTAGGGTAAATGCATTGGGTTATGGGGATGGGGCCTGGCTGGGATTGTGGTCAGAGCAGACTCGATGGGCCGAATGGCCTCCTTCTGCACTGTAGGATTCTATGATTCTAAGAAAGCTCACTAACGCCTCTACTTTCTCAGAACAAAGAACAAAGAAAATTACAGCACAGGAACAGGCCCTTTGGCCCTCCAAACCTGCACCGACCATGCTGCCCGACTGAACTAAAACCCCTACCCTTTCGGGGACCATATCCCTCTATTCCCATCCTATTCATGTACTTGTCAAGATGCCCTTTAAAAGTCACGACCGTATCCGCTTCCACTATCTCCCCCGGCAACGAGTTCCAGGCACCCACTGCTCTCTGTGTAAAAAGTCTGCCTCGTACATCTCCTTTAAACCTTGCCCCTCGCACCTTAAACCTGTGCCCCCGAGTAATTGACTCTTCCACCCCGGGAAAAAGCTTCTGACTATCCACTCTGTCCATGCCTCTCATAATCTTGTAGACTTCCATCAGGTCTCCCCTCAACCTCTGTCGCTCCAGTGAGAACAAACCAAGTTTCTCCAACCTCTCCTCATAGCTAATGCCCTCCATACCAGGCAACATCCTGGTAAATCTTTTCTGTACCCTCTCCAAAGCCTCCACATCCTTCTGGTAATGCAGCGACCAGAATTGAACACTATATTCCAAATGCGGCCTCACTAAGGTTCTGTAAAGCTGCAACATGACTTTCCAATTTTTAAACTCAATACCCCGGCCGATGAAGGCAAGCATGCCATATGCCTTCTTGACTACCATCTCCACCTGCGTTGCCACTTTCAGTGACCTGTGTACCTATACACCCAGATCTCTCTGCCTATCAATACTCTTAAGGGTTCTGCCATTTACTGTATATTTCCTATCTGTATTAGACCTTCCAAAATGCATTCCCTCACATTTGTCCGGATTAAACTCCATCTGCCATCTCTCCGCCAAAATCTCCAACCGATCTATATCCTGCTGTATCCTCTGATGGTCCTCATCACTTTCTGCAAATCCACCAACCTTTGTGTCGTCCGCAAATTTACTAATCAAAGTCTCAGGAAATTTGGCATGTCAGCTACGACTCTGACCAACTTTTACAGATGCACCATAGAAAGCATTCTTTCCGGTTGTATCACAGCTTGGTATGGCTCCTGCTCTGCCCAAGACCGCAAGAAACTACAAAAGGTCGTGAATGTAGCCCAATCCATCTCGCAAACCAGTCTCCCATCCATTGACTCTGTCTACACTTCCCGCTGCCTCGGCAAAGCAGCCAGCATAATTAAGGACCCCACGCACCCCGGACATGCTCTCTTCCACCTTCTTCTGTCGGGAAAAAGATACAAAAGTCTGAGGTCACGTACCAACCGACTCAAGAACAGCTTCTTCCCTGCTGCTGTCAGACTTTTGAATGGACCAACCTCGCATTAAGTTGATCTTTCTCCACACCCTAGCTATGACTGTAACACTACATTCTGCACCCTCCCTGCTCTACGAACGGTATGTTTTGTCTGTATAGCGCGCAAGAAACAATACTTTTCACTGTATGTTAATACATGTGACAATAATAAATCAAATCAAACTAAATCCAATCCAATCCAATCCAATGATGTGGGAGATTCCGGAGCAGAGTTTATAAAACACACGAGCGAGTTACCGGCAGCTCCCACCTCACCTTCCCGGCGAAGATTCCGGAAACATTTCACCTTTGGGAGTTTGGTCAGTAACTGGCAGTCATTGGCTGGAGGGAGAGAATGGCACAGGTTCAGAGTTTGACAGCAAGTGGAAGGTACCAGGTAATGAAGTTTCACCTCACAGAGCCCGAGGGCCCTCCCCCTCCCCACCCCACCCCTCCAGAGGGCCCCAACCCCTCCCCCCGACCGCTCCCGAGGGCCCCAACCCCTCCCCATCGCCTCGACCCCTCCCCGACCCCTCCCCCCGACCCCTCCCCATCGCCTCGACCCCTCCCCTGACCCCTCCCCTTCCCGAGGGCCCCAACCCCTCCCCATCGCTTCGACCCCTTCCCCAACCCCTTCCCCCTCCCCCATCCCCTCCCGAGGGCCCTGACCCGTTCCGAGGCCCCAACCCCTCCCGAGGCCCCAACCCCTCCCCCCCGACCCCTCCCCATCACCAGTCCAAACCTGTGGGTACCAGAGAGTCAAACAGCCCCAACTGGTTCAAATCAAAAAGAAAGTCCTGCATTTACATAGCACCCTTCACATCACCTGACATCTCAAGCTGCTTCACAGCCAATGAAGCCCTTTTGATGGTCAGTCAATGGAGGAAGTGAGGCCTCCAATTTGTGCACAGCAAGATCCCACAAACAGCGTTGTGATAATGACCAGATCGCCAGTGTTTAGGATGTTGTTTGATGATTAAATACTCGCGAGGAAGCTGCAGATTCCTCCCCTGCTACTCTTCAAATCAAGGCCAGGGGAACTTTCACATCTCAAGATATTCTATAAGTATATCAATGGGAAGAGGATAACCGGGTAAAAAGTGGGGTCCATTAAGGACCAAGGGGGGGAGATCTGTGGGTGGAGGCAGAGGACACTGGTCGGGTGTTCAATGGATGCTTCACCCGGGAGAATGAGGACAATGGTATGGAATTCAGGGAGACTGAGAGCTTCTTGATCAAATTGACAGAGTGAAGGACAAGGTATTGGAGGAGTTTGCAGGTTTAAAAGTGGATAAATATCCAGGTCCAGATGGATTGTGTTCCAGGCTGTTGTGGGAGGCGAGGGAGGAGATTACAGGGGGCTCTGACCCAAATTTTCAATTCCCCTCTGGTCATGGCGGTGGTGCCAGGCGACTCATGTGGTTCCGCTATTTAAGAAAGGTTGTAGAAATAAGCCAAGGAACTACAGACCAGTGAGTCTCCCGTCTGTGGTTGGGAAACTACTGGAGAAGATTCTGAAGGAGAGAATCTATCTCCATTTGGAGAGGAAAGGTTTGATCAGGGATTGTCAGCATGGTTTTGTCAGAGGGAGGTCGTGTCCAACAAATTTGATTGAATTTTTTGAGGAGGTGACCAGGTGTGTAGATGAGGGTAGGGCAGTCGATGTAGTTTATATGGATTTTAGCAAAGGTCCCTCGTGGGAGACTTGTAAAGAAGATAAATGCACATTGGGATACAGGGTACAAGAGCAGGGAGGTTATACTAAAATTAAGTAAGACACTAGTTAGACCTCAGCTGGAATGTTGTGTACAGTTCTGGGTGCCACTCTATAGGAAGGATGTGAGTGCAGAAGAGGGCTGCGAGAATGGTTCCAGGGATGAGAAACTTCAGTTATGAGGATAGATCGGAGAGGTTGGGACTGTTCTTCTTGGAGAGAAGGTTAAGAGGAGATTAATAGAGATGTTCAAAATCACGAGGGGCTGGACAGGGTAGATAGAGAGAAACTGTTTTCGCTCACAAAAGGATTGAGAATGAGAGTTTTAAGTTTATTTATCTTTAAATGTCACAAGTAGGCTTACATTAACACTGCAATGAAGTTATTGTGAAAATCCACTAGTCGCCACACTCCGGTGCCTGTTTGGAAACACTGAGGGTGAATTTAGCATGGCCAACTCACCTAACCAGCACGTCTTTCAGACTGTGGGAGGAAACCGGAGCACCCGGAGGAAACCCACGCAGACACGGGGAGAATGTGCAGAGTCCACACAGACAGTGACCCAAGCCGGGAATCGAACCCGGGTCCCTGGCACTGTGAGGCAGCAGTGCTAACCACTGTGCTGCCGTGCCGTCCCAGGTTTAGTGATTTATAAAACAAGCAAGTCTGATGCGAGAAAATACTTTCTCACAGCGAGTGGGGTCTGGAATGCACTGTCTGGAAGTGTGGTGGAGGCAGGTTCAGTCGAGGCACTCAAGAGGGTGTTAGATGATTATTTGAATAAAAACACTGTGAAGGGGTGCGGGGAAAAGGCAGGGAAATGGCACTAAGACATGATGCTTGTTTAGGGAGTCAGTGCCGACACAATGGGCTGAATGGCCTCCTCCTGCACTGTAACAATTCTGTGAAATACCAACTTGCTGGAACAGTGCAGTTTCAGGCTATGTCCAGCTGACGGCGCCATGGAGTAACTTTCTGAACTCTGCCACCTGTGGCAGCGATTCTGCCATTGCGACCCACAGCCTCTGTGTCGGGTCAGGGTGGGAGACACGGAGTCTGCCGCCTTGCACAGGGGTTTGTGCATGCACCGGGAACGCAGGCACACCTCCCAGAGCCGGCAAACAGTCGCCGGTCAGGCCACGCTGGAAACCGGCGGGAAGGCAGGCAAGTCATTTAAATCTTTTCTACATGTATTATAAATATGTTTATGAGTTAATTATTGGGACCTTTCAGGTCCCGATCGAATCTCCCACCCCGCCAGGGGTACGTCATTCCGGCGGGGTTCAGACTAGCTCCCCACGTTCGGGGAACCAGCGGGAGACCCCGTCGGAATGAAGGGGAGGCAATCGGGGCCCCCCCAGGGGTTTGGGTGGCAGGGGGGTGGTGCCCACTGGTCATGGGCACCCTGGCACTGCCCAAGGGACAAAGTGCCCATGCCCAGGGGGCACCCTGGCACTGCCCATCGGGCATCGGGCAGTGCCACGGAGGCAGGGCCTATTGTGGGCAGGGCCTAGGGGCGATTGGTGGGGGGTCCCGCTGCCACTCTGCATGGGATCAGTGTGGGATGGAGGGAGGGCAGTGATTGGGGCGGGCTGGTGGGGGGGGGGGGGGGGGGGGGGTCTGCCAAGGGGGGCCCTGCCTCCGAGGGGCGGGGGGGGTCTGACCCCGGGTGGAGTGGGGGGACATCTGCCGGGGTGAGGATCGCCACTGCTGGGGGGGAGGGGGTGGGCTCGACATCAGGGCACTCCAGGGCTGGGGGGGGGGCGGGGGGTCTGCCAGGGGGGCCCAGCCTCCAGGGGTGGGGTGGGGGGGGCTGACCCTGGGTGGAGTGGGGAGACGTCTGCCAGGGTGAGGGGGTGAGGATCGCCACTGCTGGGGGGAAGGGGGTGGGCTCGACATCAGGGCACTCCAGGGCTGGGTGGGGGGGGGGGGGGGGGGGATGCGGTCAGCGCTGGCCTGGGAATTGATGTGGGGGCCGCGATCATGCCTTGCGGGGGGTGGGGGGGGGTGTGGGGGGGGCGAAGGGGCAGCACTGTGGGGGTCCCAGGCTGGCCAGCGATTGAGCTGGACAGCAAACGGGGAGACTGACAGATCGGGGTCACTGCGCATGCGCAGAGCTCCAGAACGGTCAGACTCTGGTGTGAATAGACCCCGTCCGGCACAACATCGTGGGCCGAAGGGCCTGTTCTGTGCTGTACTGTTCTATGTTCCTCTGGGTTTTTAATGAGATTCACGACTGGGACCTCTGCAGTGCACAGAGTGCGGGAGATTCAGGTGAGA
This sequence comes from Mustelus asterias, assembly GCF_964213995.1. Classification (NCBI taxonomy): domain Eukaryota; kingdom Metazoa; phylum Chordata; class Chondrichthyes; order Carcharhiniformes; family Triakidae; genus Mustelus; species Mustelus asterias. Next base: position 25,672 of record NW_027592776.1, read on the forward strand.
AGCTGAACTGAGAAAACAGTCGGGATCTAGAACAGTTTTCCCGCCAATTCAGCACTTTTGGGAGAATCGCAGCCTCTGTCTCTACCCTGGATCCTGGACAAGATGTTACATTCACTGTCTGATCACTGGATGGGGAAGTGGGTAGTGCCCCTACCACTGGACAGTAGCTTCAGGCTCGTGTCCAGCGCTAGGAACTGCTGGCTACAGAAGGAGCATTCAACGCGGTTCAACGGACGGACAGCCAGCTTGGAAAATCTTCCAGCAGTTTCCCAGTATTCCCCAAAGGAACAGTGTGGGTGTGGAGATAAAAATAACTAACCGATCAGGAGCAATGCTGCACTGCTTACTATTGATAAAAGGAAGAGATAGAAAGCTAAACCCTCCTGCTGCCACAACACTGGGGAATTGCGAATCTTACACCCTTGTTCAAAAAGGGGTGCAAGGATAAAGCCGGTAACTACAGAGCAGTCAGTTTGACTTCAGTGGGAGGGAATCCTCTGGAAACTATATTTTGGGACAAAATCAAGAGCGACTTAGACAAATGCAGGATAATTAAGGCAAGCCAGCATGGATTCATTAAATTAAAATCATGTTTAATTAACTTGCTAGAGTTTTTTTGAGGAGGTAACAGAGAGGGTTGATAAGGGTAACACCGTTGATGTGGTGTATATGGATTTTCGAAAGGTATTTGATACAGTGCCTTACAACAGACTTGTGAGTAAAATTCTAGCTCGCAGAAGAAAAGGGAAAGCACTTGGATGAGAAATTGGCTGAGTGATAGGAAAGAGAGAGAGGTGATAAATGGTTGTTTTTCAGATTGGAGGAAGGTTTGCAGTGGAGTTTCCCAGGGGTCAATGTTGGGACCCTTACTCTTCCTGATATATATTCATGACCTAGACTGTGGTATTCAGGACATGATTTCAAAACTTGCAAGTGATACAAAGATTGGAAACATCGTCAACCAGTGATGAGGAGAGTCTTGAATATCAAAAGGATATTGACATGTTGGTGGATTGGACAGACAAGTGGCAGATGCTGTTCAATGCAGAGAAATGTGAGAAATTTGGCAGGAAGAATATGGAGAGACAGTATAAAATAAAGGGAGAAACTCTAAGGGAGGTTCAGGAACAGAGGGACCTCCATGTTTATGTACATAGGTCATTGAAGATGGCAGCACATGTTGAGAGAGTAGCTAATAAAGCATATAGTAACTGAGACTTTATTAATAAGGACATTGAGTACAAGAGGAAGGAGGTCATGTTGAACTTGTATCAAAGGACAAAGAACAGTACAGCACAGGAACAGGCCTTTCGGCCCACCAAGTCTGTGGTGACACAGATGTCTCTCTAATCTAATATTTTCTTGCCTCTACATGGTCCATATCCCTCTATTCCCTGCCAATTCATGTATCTATCCTCTTGAACGTTGTTATAGAATCTGCTTCCACCACCTCCTCCGGCAGCGCGTTCCAGGCATTCACCACCCTCTGCGTGGAAAAATTTGCCCCTTACATCTCTTTTAAACCTTCCCTCTCTCACTCTCAACCTCTGCCCCCGAGTAATTAACCCTTTTTATCCTGCGGAAAAGACTCTGACTATCCACTCTATCCAAGTCGGTCATAATCTTGTAAACCTCTATCAGGTCCCCCCTCATCCTCCGACGCTCCAATCTAAACAATCCAAGTTTGTTCAACCTTTCTTCATCGTCCATATCCTCCAAACCAGGCAACATCCTGGTAAATCTCTTCTGCACCCTTTCCAATGCATCAACATCCTTCTGGCAGTGTGGTGACCAGAATTATACACAATACTCCAAATGCGGCCTAACCACTCGGTTAACCACTAGGCCTCATCTCGAGTACTGTGTTCAGTTCCGGGTGCCAGACGTGAGGAAGGATGTGAAGACATTGGAGAGAGTATGGAGGAAATTCACAACAATGATTCCCCAGATAAAGGACTGTAGCGATAAGGATTGGAGAGTTGGGCCTGTTTTCGTTGGAGAAAAGAAGGCTGAGAGGAGACTTAATAAAGATATTCAGGACCCGGAGGGGTGCAGACAGGGTAAACAGTGAGAAACTGTTCCCACTCAAGACAGCACCAAGAACTCGAGGGTACAGATTCAAACTCATTGGCAAAAGGTGTAAAAGTGATTTGAGGACAAGTTTTTTCACCCAGAGAGTGGTTGGAGTCTGGAATGAACTTCCTGAGAGGGTGGTGGAGGCAGGTTTGATCGGGGGGGATTCCAAAGTGAATTGGATTGCTACCTGAAAAGAGAGACTGTGCAAGGTTATGGGGATAAGACAGCAGGGTGGGACCAGGTAGAATGCTCTTTCAGAGAGTCAGTGCAGACTCGATCTACACCACAATGATTCTGTGGGACGTCACAGAATAAGGCCATTGTAGCTGTTCATTCTTCAACTATCACTTTCCCCATTCTCCATATCCTTAAAGGAAAGGTCAGTCCGGAGGTTATCCGATACTTACGGTCCTCACTGAAGTCATCGACTAGAATGATCTCATGGACAAGATAGGCAGGACTGCGATTCAACACACTGTTAGAGAGATAGAAACACTCCAGTTAGTGAGGGACGTCTGCTGTGTGCAATCAAATCATTATAAAAGTAACCAGTGTTTGGGAGTTAATGTTACATTTTATCAAAGGAGAAAATATAATTCCAACAATTAATTTGATTTGCTTGCTATGGGTTTTGTAATAAGCCTATTGATTACAACCAGCCTACCAATCAGAACCAATCTTCAATAAAGCCTACCAATCAGAACCAATCTCCAATAAAGCCTACCAATCAGAACCAATCTCCAATGACAGCCTACCAATCAGAACCAATCTCCAATGAAGCCTACCAATCAGAACCAATCTCCAATGAAGCCTACCAATCAGAACCAATCTCCAATGAAGCCTACCAATCAGAACCAATCTCCAATGAAGCCTACCAATCAGAACCAATCTCCAATGAAGCCTACCAATCAGAACCAATCTCCAATAAAGCCTACCAATCAGAACCAATCTCCAATGAAGCCTACCAATCAGAACCAATCTCCAATGAAGCCTACCAATCAGAACCAATCTCCAATGACAGCCTACGAATCAGAACCAATCTCCAATGACAGCCTACCAATCAGAACCCACCAATCAGAACCAATCTCCAATGACAGCCTACGAATCAGAACCAATCTCCAATGACAGCCTACCAATCAGAACCCACCAATCAGAACCAAGCTACCAATGACAACCAGCCTACCAATCAGAACCAATCTCCAATGACAGCCTACCAATCAGAACTAATCTCCAATGACAGCCTACCAATCAGAACCCACCAATCAGAACTAAGCTACCAATGACAACCAGCCTACCAATCAGAACTAATCGCCCAATTAAGCCAGTTTGCCAATCAGAACCAACCTCCTAATGAAGCCAGTCTACCAATCAGAACACGACACACGACAGCGCAGAGTCGCGGAGCAGAAACTGATAGCCAGGTTCCGCACACACAAGGACGGCCTCAACCGGGATATTGGGTTTATGTCACACTATTTCACATAAATATTTCTGCTTTTTTCCTCCTGAGTCTTTATCATGCGATCCTAGAATCAGAATTTATGTCACACTATTTGTAACTCCCACAGTTGCGTGGACCTGCAGAGTTTCACTGGCTGTCTTGTCTGGAGACAATACACATCTTTTTAGCCTGTCTTGATGCTCTCTCCACTCCCATTGTTTTGTTTCTTCAAGACTGGATTAGTTGTAAGTATTCGCATTCCAACCATTATTCATGTAAATTGAGTCTGTGTCTTATAAGTTCTGTTTGTGAACAGAATTCCCACTCACCTGAAGAAGGGGCTCAGAGCCTCGAAAGCTTGTGTGGCTTTTGCTACCAAATAAACCTGTTGGACTTTAACCTGGTGTTGTTAAACTTCTTACTGTGTTTACCCCAGTCCAACGCCGGCATCTCCACATCAATAAAAGCTAACACACTATAGGCCTTCTTCACAGCTCTATCCACTTGACTGGCAACCTTTAGAGATCTGTGGATATGGACCCCAAGATCTCTCTGTTCCTCCACAGTCTTCAGAACCCTACCTTTGACCCTGTAATCCACATTTAAATTTGTCCTACCAAAATGAATCACCTCACATTTATCAGGGTTAAACTCCATTTGCAATTTTTCAGCCCAGCTTTGCATCCTATCTATGTCTCTTTGCAGCCTACAACAGCCCTCCACCTCATCCACTACTCCACCAATCTTGGTGTCATCAGCAAATTTACTGATCCACCCTTCAGCCCCCTCCTCTAAGTCATTAATAAAAATCACAAAGAGCAGAGGACCAAGCACTGATCCCTGCGGCACACCGCTAGCAACCTGCCTCCAATCCGAAAATTTTCCATCGACCACCACCCTCTGTCTTCGGTCAGACAGCCAGTTACCTATCCAATCGGCCAACTTTCCCTCTATCCCACACCTCCTCACTTTCATCATAAGCCGACCATGGGGGACCTTATCAAACGCCTTACTAAAATCCATGTATATGACATCAACTGCCCTACCTTCATCAACACACTTAGTTACCTCCTCAAAAAATTCTATCAAATTTGTGAGGCACGACTTGCCCTTCACAAATCCGTGCTGACTATCTCGGATTAATCCGCATCTTTCTAAATGGTCGTAAATCCCATCCCTAAGGACCTTTTCCATCAATTTACCAACCACCGAAGTAAGACTAACCGGTCTATAATTACCAGGGTCATTTCTATTCCCTTTCTTAAACAGAGGAACAACATTCGCCATTCTCCAGTCCTCTGGCACCATCCCCGTGGACAGCGAGGACCCAAAGATCAACGCCAAAGGCTCTGCAATCTCATCCCTTGCCTCCCACAGAATCCTAGGATACATTTCATCAGGCCCAGGGGACTTATCGACCTTCAGTTTATTCAAAACTGCCAAGACATCCTCCCTCCGAACATCTATTTCCTCCAGCCTATTAGCCTGTAACACCTTCTCTTCCTCAAAAACATGGCCCCTCTCCTTGGTGAACACTGAAGAAAAGTATTCATTCATCACCTCGCCTATCTCTACTGACTCCATACACAAGTTCCCACTACTCTCCTTGACCGGCCCTAACCTCACCCTGGTCATTCTTTTATTCCTCACATAAGAGTAAAAAGCCTTGGGGTTTTCCTTGATCCGACCCGCCAAGGACTTCTCATGTCCCCTCCTAGCTCTCCTAAGCCCCTTTTTCAGCTCATTCCTTGCTAACTTGTAACCCTCAATCGAGCCATCTGAACCTTGTTTCCTCATCCCTACATAAGCTTCCCTCTTCCTTTTCACAAGACATTCCACCTCTTTTGTGAACCATGGTTCCCTCACTCGGCCATTTCCTCCCTGCCTGACAGGAACATACCTATCAAGGACATCCAGTATTTGTTCCTTGAAAAAGTTCCACTTTTCATTAGTTCCTTTCTCTGACAGTTTCTGTTCCCAACTTATGCCCCCTAATTCTTGCCTAATCGCATCATAATTACCCCTCCCCCAATTGTAAACCTTGCCCTGCCGTACGGCCCTATCCCTCTCCATTGCAATAACAAAAGACACCGAATTGTGGTCACTATCTCCAAATTGCTCTCCCACAACCAAATCTAACACTTGGCCCGGTTCATTTCCCAGTACCAAATCCAATGTGGCCTCACCTCTAGTCGGCCCATCCACATATTGTGTCAGGAAACCCTCCCGCACACACTGCACAAAAACTGCCCCATCCAAACTATTTGACCTACAAAGGTTCCAATCAATATTTGGAAAGTTAAAGTCCCCCATGACAACTACCCTGTGACCCCCACACATATCCATAATCTGCTTAGCAATTTCTTCCTCCACATCTCTATTACTATTTGGGGGCCTATAGTAAACTCCTAACAACGTGACCGCTCCTTTCCTATTTCTAACTTCAGCCCATATTACCTCAGTGTGCAGATCCCCCACGAAGTGCCTTTCCGCAGCCGTTAAACTATCCTTGATTAACAATGCCACTCCTCCACCTCTTTTACCAGCTTCCCTACACTTAGTGAAACATCTATACCCCGGAACGTCCAACAACCATTCCTGTCCTTGTTCTACCCACGTCTCCGTAATGGCCACAACATCATAGTCCCAAGTACCAATCCACGCCCCAAGTTCATCTACCAATGTTGGGAAAGTTAAAATCCCCTCCTACTACCACCCTATTTTTCTTGGAGCTATCTGTAATCTCTTTACAAATTTGCTCCTCAATTTCCCGCCGACTATTTGGGGGCCTATAGTACAACCCTGTCAAAGTGATTTCCTCCTCCTTATTTCTCAGTTCTACCCATATAGACCCAGTGGCCGAACCCTCGGATATATCCCCTCTCAGTACGGCCGTGATGTTTTCCCTAATCAAAAGTGCAACTCCCCCTCCTCTCTTAGCTCCTCTTTCCTATAGTATCTGTACCCTGGAACATTGAGCTGCCAGTCCTGTCCCTCCCTTAGCCATGTTTCAGTAATTGCTATAATATCCCAGTCCCACGTTCCCATCCATGCCCTGAGTTCATCTGCCTTGCCCGTCAGGCCTCTTGCATTGAAATAAATGCAGTTTAATCAGGACTTCCCTTGCCCTCTGTCCTACTTTTGCCTGATCTGTCTGGTACTAGGATTACTGACTCTGCCTTTACTAATTAATGTGCTCTCTTTAACTTCTGTGCTGTCCTCAACCTTCTCTTCTGTCTCCCTACTGCTTTGGATCCCACCCCCCTGCCAAACTAGTTTAAACCCTCCTGAGTGGCTCGAGCAAATCTCCCCACCAGGATGTTAGTCCCCCTCCAGTTCAGGTGTAACCCATCCCTCTTGAACAGGTCAGCCCTTCCCCAGAAAAGATCCCAATGATCCAAAAATCTAAATCCCTGCCCCCTGCACCAGCTCTCAAGCCAGACATTCATCGGCCTAATCTTCCTATTCCTACTCTCACTTGCACGTGGCACCGGTAGTGGTCCAGAAATTACTACCTTCGAGGTCCTGCACTTTAGCCTTCTGCCTAACTCTCTATATTCACACTTCAGGACCTCATCCCTTTTCCTACCTATGTCGTTGGTACCAATATGTACAATGACCTCTGGCTGCTCACCCTCCCCCTTAAGATTGTCCTGCAATCGCTCAGAGACATCCTTGACCCTGGCACCAGGGAGGCAACACACCATCCTGGAGTCTCGATTGGGGCCACAGAAACGCCTGTCTGTGCCTCTAACTAGCGAGTTCCCTATTACTACTGCTCGCTTGCTCTTTGCCCGACCCTGTCCCACAGCAGAACCAGCTGTGGTGTCACAGGCCTGGCTGCTGCTGGTATCTCCCCCTAACAGGCTATCCCCTTCAACAGCATCCAAAATGATATGCCTGTTTGAAAGGGGAATAGCCACAGGAGACTCCTGCACCACCTGCCTGTCTCTCCTGGCAGTCACCCATCTACCTGTCTGAACCTGTGGTGTGACAACCTCCCTGTAACTAGTGTCTATCACACTCTCTGCCTCCTGTATGCTCCGCAGTGCATCCACCTGCCGCTCCAACCGAACAATGCGGTCTGTGAGGAGCTGCAACTGGACACACTTCCTGCAGACAAAGTTGTCAGGGAGACTAGATTGCTCCCTAATTGCCCACATCTGGCAGGAGGAGCATACAACTGCCATATTGCCCTTATATGGATAAAAGAATTGTTTGTGTGTGGAGTGTGGAGTCTGTGTAAATGAGTGTGTGTGTGAGTGAGTGAGTGTGTGTGTGTCTCTGTCTATGTGTGTGTGTGTGTGTGTGTGTGTGTGTTATTTGTCCAATCACAAGGTGAGGGATCGGGTCAGTCAGTGCCTGCTTACAGCCGAACCCTCCTGTTGCAATGCTGCCCATCCAGACATTTCTGAGATTTCGACCCAACAACAAACATCTGCTTAGTAAATGACAGGCCGGCTGTCTTCCTGCCTTACCCTTTCTCTCTCCCTCTCTCTCTCTTACTCTCTCTTCCCCCCTCTCCCCTCCTCTCTCTCCCTCTCCCTCTCTCTCTCTCCCTCTCTCTCTCTCCCTCTCCCTCCCTCTCCCTCCCTCTCCCTCTCTCCCTCCCTCTCCCTCTCTCTCCCTCTCCCTCCCTCTCTCTCTCCTCCCTCCTCCCTCTCTCTCCCTCTCTCTCTCCCTCCCTCTCTCTCTCTCCCTCCCTCCCTCTCTCTCCCTCTCCCTCCCTCTCTCTCTCTCCCTCCCTCCCTCTCTCTCCCTCTCTCTCTCCCTCCCTCTCTCTCTCTCCCTCCCTCCCTCTCTCTCTCCCTCCCTCTCTCTCTCTCTCCCTCTCCCTCTCCCTCCCTCTCTCTCCCTCTCTCCCTCTCTCTCCCTCTCCCTCCCTCCCTCTCTCTCCCTCCCTCTCTCTCTCTCTCTCTCTCTCCTCTCTCTCTCTCTCTTCTCCCTCTCTCTGTCCCTCTCCCTCCCTCTCTCTGTCCCTCTCTCTCCCCTCCCTCCCTCTCCTCCTCTCTCTCTCCCTCCCTCCCTCTCTCTCTCGTCACTGCTGTCCACCGGGTTGATAATGTGAAGATGTTACTTATTATTCAGGTGCTGCTTAATGGTTCATCACTAACAAAGTTGCCCAAGCACACGTTCTGTTCCCAGACAATTCCCACCTCCTGAACTGTGGAACACACACACACTTACAGCAATGGGCTTGGTTTAGCTCAGTTGGCTGGACGGCTGGTTCGTGATGCAGAGCAACACCAACAGCGTGGGTTCAATTCCCGTCCTGGCTGAGGTTATTCATGAAGACCCCACCCTTGCCCCTCGCCTGAGCTGTGCTGACCCTCAGGTTAAATCACCACCTCTCAAAGAGCAGTCATCTGGGACTCAGGTGACTTTAACTTTCTATAGCAGTGATGGAGACTATTCAGCCCGTTGTACCCCTGCTAGCTCTTTCCTGGAACAATCAATATGAACTGTTCTTTCTCTCGAACCCTCCGTTGTGGTGTTATATACGATGGTTTCTGTTTCAGTGAATCACACCGGCAGCCCCCGTGTATAAGAAACTCTCCAATCATCTCCCCTTCTCAGTCATTATTTTATATTTCCAATTCCTTATCACTGATTCTCCAATCAAAGGAAGTGATTATTCCTCAGCTCTCTGGAAGCTGGGGTTTCCTGGGGTTGTACCTGGAGATTTCTCCCCCGGCCCCCCTGCTGTAACAGGCTGCGTCAGGCACACAGTAAGAAATCTCACACCAGGTTAAAGTCCAACAGGTTTGTTTGGCAGCAAATATCGCGCAGATTGACTGGTGCTGGACTTTAACCTGGTGTGAGATTTCTTACTGTGCCGATCCTGTCCAACGCCGCCAACTCCACCTCAGACACAGAGCACAGAGTAAGCCGGCCTCTGTACGCACTTACCCTCACTGTTACAATCTTTCACTCTGTTCAGTAAGAGCCAATATTTACTGACTATTTTTAAAGCTTTAACACTGGCACTTACTCCTTCCGCACACTCAGCATTTGAACCCATGGACCCCCCTGAACAATTCATTCAGCTTTTCCACTGAGAACATAGCCAGCACAGAGATTTACTCTCAACATTCAATCCTTACCCTCACACACACTCACACACTGTCACACTCACACACTATCACACTCACACACTGTCACACTCACACACTGTCACACACTATCACACTCACTATCACACTCACACACTATCACACTCACACACACTCACGCACTATCACACTCACTATCACACTCACTATCACACTCACGCACTATCACACTCACTATCACACTCACTATCACACTCACGCACTATCACACTCACACACTATCACACTCACACTATCACACTCACACTATCACACTCACGCACTATCACACTCACTATCACACTCACTATCACACTCACTATCACACTCACTATCACACTCACTATCACACTCACACACTATCACACTCACACACTATCACACTCACTATCACACTCACTATCACACTCACTATCACACTCACTATCACACTCACACACTATTACACTCTATCTCACACATACACTATCTCACTCACACTATCACACTCACACTATCACACTCATGCACTATCACACTCACTATCACACTCACTATCACACTCACACACTATCACACTCACACACTATCACACTCACACACTATCACACTCACACACTATCACACTCACACTATCACACTCACACACTATCACACTCACACACTATCACACTCACTATCACACTCACTATCACACTCACACACTATCACACTCACTATCACACTCACTATCACACTCACACACTATCACACTCACGCACTATCACACTCACTATCACACACTCACTATCACACTCACACACTATCACACTCACTATCACACTCACTATCACACTCACTATCACACACACACTATTACACTCTATCTCACACACACACTATCTCACTCACACACTATGGCACTCAAACACTGTCACACTCAAACACTGTCACACCCATACTCGATCACACTCACACTCTATCACACTCTATCACACTCTCACGCTCATAAGAACATAAGAACTAGGAGCAGGAGTAGGCCATCTGGCCCCTTGAGCCTGCTCCACCATTCAATAAGATCATGACTGATCTTTTTGTGGACTCAGCTCCACTTACTCGCCCACTCACCATAACCCTTAATTCCTTTACTGTTCAAAAATTTATCTATCCTTGCCTTAAAAACATTCAATGAGGTAGCCTCAACTGCTTCATGGGGAGGGAATTCCACAGATTCACAACCCTTTGTGTGAAGAAGTTCCTCCTCAACTCAGTCCTAAATCTGCTCCCCCTTATTTTGAGGCCATGCCCCCTAGTTCTAGTTTCACCTGCCAGTGGAAACAACTTCCCTGCTTCTATCTTATCTATTCCCTTCATAATCTTATATGTTTCTATAAGATCTCCCCTCATTCTTCTGAATTCCAATGAGTATAGCCCCAGTCTACTCAGTCTCTCCTCATAAGCCAACCCTCTCAACTCCGAAATCACACTCTCTCACATTCTCTCACACTCACACTCTCTCACACTCTCTCACACACTGTCTCATACCCACACTCACATGGACACTCTCTCTCACACGCAGTCTCTGGCACTCTCCCCTCCCCCCCCCCCTACACACACACACTTCCACACTCTCACACACACACACACACTCTCACATACTCACACACACTCACACACACACTCACACACACTCACTCACTCACAATCTCACACACACACACTCACACACACTCACTCACTCACAATCTCACACACACACACTCACACACACACACACTCACTCACACACACTCACACACTCGCTCTCACACCCACACTCTCACACCCACACTCTCACATACACACACACTCACACACACTCACTCACACACACTCACTCAGACACACTCACTCACACACACTCACTCACACACACTCACTCACACACACTCTCACACTTTTTCACACACACTCACTCACACTCACTCACATGCTCACTCTCTCACACACACTTACACACTCTCACTATCACACTCTCACACACCTCTCTCACAGTCTCTCTTACACACACACACACTCTCACACACACTCACTCACACACACTCACTCACACACACTCACTCACACACACTCACACACTCACACACACTCTCACACTTTTTCACACACACTCACTCACACTCACTCACATGCTCACTCTCTCACACACACTCTCACTATCACACTCTCACACACCTCTCTCACAATCTCTCTCACACACACACACACACTCACTCTCTCACACACACTCACTCACACTCTCTAACACACTCTGTCTCATACACTCTCTCACGTCCACACACACTCACTCTCACACACAAATGCTCACACTTTCTCACACTCTTGCTCACATACTCACTCTCTCATTCTCTCTCACACACTCTCTGACACATACACACTCACACACTCTCACATACTCACACACACACACTCACTCACACACTCACTCACTCACACACTCCCTCTCACACCCACACTCACTCACACACACACACACACTCACTCACACACTCACTCACACACTCACACTCTCACACACACACACACACTCACTCACACACACTCACACTCACACACTCGCTCTCACACCCACACTCTCTCACACACACTCACTCACACACACTCACTCACACACACACTTACTCACACACACTCACACACACTCACTCACACACACTCACTCACACACACTCACTCACACACACTCACACTCACACACTCACACACACTCTCACACTTTTTCACACACACTCACTCACACTCACACATGCTCACTCTCTCACACACACTTACACACTCTCACTATCACACTCTCACACACCTCTCTCACACACACACACACACACTCTCACAGACACTCAGTCTCTCACACACTCACTCACACTCACTCACACTCTCTAACACACTCTGTCTCATGCACTCTCTCACGCACTCTCGCACATCCACACACACTCACTCTCACACACAAATGCTCACACTTTCTCACACTCTTGCTCACATACTCACTCTCTCATTCTCTCTCACACACTCTCTGACACATACACACTCTCACTCACACACACTCACTCTCACACACAAATGCTCACACTTTCTCACACTCTTGCTCACACACACACTCACTCTCTCACACTCTCTCACACACTCTCTGACACATACACACTCACTCTCTCACACACTCACACACACTCACACAAACTCTCACACACTCACACACACTCACACTTTCTCACTCTCTCTGACACACACACTCTGTCACACACTCTCACACACTCTCACACATTCACACACACTCTCTCACATACTCACACACACTCACGCACACTCACTCTCTCACACTCTTTCACACACTCTCCGACACACACACTCTCCCACACACTCTCTCACACACTCTCTCCCTCTCACACTCCCTCTCACACTCCCTCTCACACTCCCTCTCACACTCCCTCTCACACTCCCTCTCACACTCTCTCTCACTCTCTCTCTCACTCTCTCTCACACTCTCTCTCACACTCTTACACACTCTGTGACACACACACATGCTCTCACACACTCTGTGACACACACACACTCTCTCTCATACACACTCACACACACTCACTCTCTCACATTCTCTTACACATTCTGTGACACACACACAATCTCTCACACACTGTGACACACACACACTCTCTCTCACACTCACACACACTCACTCTCTCACACATTCTGTGACACACACACAATCTCTCACTCTCTCACACACTCTCTCACACACACACACTCTCTCACATACACACACGCACACTCACACTCACACTTTCTCACTCTCTCACACTCTCTCACACACACACTCTCTCACACACACACTTTCTCACTCTCTCACACTCTCTCACACACACTCTCTCACACACTCACACATTCTCACTCTCTCTCACACTCTCTCTCTCACACACACACTCACTGTCTCACACACTCTCACACACCTTAATCAGAAGGGGACCAATATCCTGGGGGGTAAATTTGCTAAGGCCATGCAGGGAGGTTTAAACTGATTCGGGGGGGGGGAGGGATCCTGAGTAGTGGGGCTGAAAGTGAGGGATGCATGGATGGGGACTGCAATGCACGGCATTGCAGAGGTGGGGTGGAGCAGGGTTTGAAATGTGTATACTTCAATGCCAGGAGTATTCGCAATAAAGTGGGTGAACTTGCAGCGTGGATCAGTACCTGGGACTTCGATGTTGTGGCTATTTCAGAGACATGGATAGAGCAGGGGCAGGAATGGATGCTGCAGGTCCCGGGGTTCAAATGTTTTAGTCGAAGTAGGGAAGGAGGTAGAAGAGGGGGAGGGGTAGCATTATTGGTCAGAGATTGTATCACAGTGTCAGAGAGGAGGTTTGATGAGGACTTATCTGTTGAGGTAGTATGGGCGGAGATTAGAAATAGGAGAGGAGAGGTCACCCTGTTGGGAGTCTTTTATAGACCTCCTAAAAGTTCTAGAGAGGTTGAGGAAAGGATTGCGGAGTCAATCCTGCTTAGGAGTGAAAGTAATAGGGCAATTGTTATGGGGGATTTTAACTTGACTAATATTGACTGGAATTGTTATAGCTCTAGCTCGTTAGAGGGGTCAGTTTTTGTTCAAAGCGTGCAGGAAGGTTTTTTGACTCAGTATGTAGACAGGCCAACTAGAGGTGAGGCTATATTGGATCTGGTGCTGGGAAATGAGCCAGACCAGGTGCTAGACTTGGAAGTTGGTGTGCATTTTGGT